>NC_056750.1:628245614-628545614 GCF_019279795.1 Protopterus annectens | reverse complement strand
CCGCAATGACGTCGGGTGAAGTGCGACACCAGCCGAAGCCAGACCCAGACTTTGGAATCCGGCCGACCGAAGGGCTGCCTGACGACAGGACAACCCATTTGTAAGGACTGCAGATGCATTCCTCTCGGACATCTACATTTATGGTAGGTACAAAACTGTACTTTACCACTGCTTCTCAAGAACAAGCTCCTGATTGGAAGACTTTTTTACAAAATCCTTTTCAGTGCTTTCATGGCCCTGTACCAGCCATCTCCATCCTCTGTTCCCCTGCAGGTTTTCTGTCCTTCCTCAGCCTTTAAGAAGAGAACTGCAGATGCCTCTTCTGATAAAGAGGAATCTTTAGGAGATGAGTCATTAGCATACGCCACCCAAATTGCTTCACCCCTGGAGTATGCCTCCCCAGAAGAGGAATCTAATGATACAGATTCCCTTGGGGAGGACATTTCTTTTGGAGAGACTGTACAAAAAAATTAAGGATTTTTTCAAGTGGGACTGCTCTCAAGTCTCAGATATACAAAAGAGGTAATATGACCTCTTGCAAATCGATTCTTCATCATCCTCTGATATTCCCTCAGTTCTGCCTGCTTTCCTGGATGTCTTTGCTACTGCATCCAAGTGCCCAGACTCCCAGCCCCCTGCTCCCAGGTGCCCAGACAGGTTCTACAATGTGCCTTAGGACTCCATGTTCCTGTGTAAGGCTCCAGCTGCAGATCCAGCTACCATTTCAGTTTCAGCTGATAAGGCCTTCAAATTGATATCTTTCACCTTCCTGTTACCCTCTGATAAATATAGCAAGGTCATGGAGAGGCTGGAGAAAAAGGTTTACACCTCTGCCACTCTGGCCTTCCGGGCAATTAATTACCAGACCCACATGGCCAAATACTCCTTGGCTGTCTTCTCAGATACAGAGAAACTCCTTTCAGAGCTCCCAGACTCCCCTGCCAAGGCTAAAGTGGCAGCCATCCTTAATTCCTCTACCCAGGTAACTAGGCACTCGATTAGGTGCAATTATGATGCTGCAGATGCCTCAGCTAGGGTGGCAGCCTCTGGTTCAGTCCTTAAGAGATATTTTTGGCTGAGGTTACAACCATTATCTGATGACCTCAAGGCCAAATTGATGGACGCCCCCTGGATAATAGAGCCTTACTTAGTAGCTCGGCTGCAGACTTATTCAAATCCCTATAGGAAAAAGGCAAGGAGCTACAGGACCTCAAGCATATCCTTGTTTCTCCTGTTCCCAAACTCCAAAGGAACTATCCTGCAAAGACGGCCTTCGTTAGGAAACCTGCCTTACATGCTTCCTTTAAACTAAGAGGGGCCCTAGGAAACGGGCATCTTCATCTTCTAAATCAGCTCCCTCCACTCCAGCCCCAAAACAGCTTTTTCAATCCCATTCTAAACCTGGTAGCCTGTGACTATCTGCCTCCAGGGCCATCCACTGCCCTGTCCCCTTCATCTATCCCAGCCTCTTGCTTCTTGGAATTTGATCACCTAAGACTCTTAGGTCCTCTCCGTCATCCAGAGAGGATATTTCATGGTGTGGGAATCTTACCCCTCCTTCAGGGGCATCCCACGACCACCAAAAGAACAAATGTGTTTCTTTCCTCAGGTCATCTCAGATCTTCTTTCTCAGGGGGCAATTCAAGTGGGCCCTCCCTCCCAATGAGGAAAAGGTTTCTATTTTGGTCCCCAGGAAGGATAGCCCTTGGAGTCCCATCCTGGACCTTTCCCATCTGAACATCTTCCTGAAAGTCACCTCTTTCCGGATGCTGACTCTGCCATCTTTTCCTCCATTGATTCTTCCTCAAGCTTTCATGGTATCCTTAGATATCAGATGTACTTATTTTCACATCCCCTTTCACCCTTTGTTCAGAAAATTGTGTTTTTCTATTGCTTCCTTACATTTTAAGTTTTGTGCTGTGCCCTTTGGTCTATGTATAGCAGTAAAGGTCTTCACAAAATGCTTAGCTCCTGTCATAGCATTTTGCAGACTGCAGGGAATTCAGATTTTCCCTTACCTAAACAACCTCCTACTCCAAGCCCAGTCCTCAGACCGACTTCAGGAAGATCTTTCCTTCAGTATATCCCTTCTGGAGAACCTAGGCTTCTCTATAAATGATCAAAAGTCCTCACTGATCTCCTCGCAAGACCACATTTTCCTGGGTAGCAGGATCCAAACAAACAAAATGCTGGCTTCACTGCCCACAGAAGAGGTGTTGTTCCTGACTACTTATTTCCAGACCATTTTACCTCTTCAGTCTCTGACTGCCAGAGACTTCCTTCACATCCTGGGGTTCATGGCTACTACGATCCCAGTGCTCCGATGGCCCAAGTTACACATGAGGAAGATTCAGTGGTTCCTAAAGACAGTCTGGATGCAACACTCACAGCCCCTGGATTTCATGATTCCACTCCTACCATGCATAAGAAAGGAGTTGGATTGGTGGATCCTGCAGGTGACCAAAAATCCTGGTCTTCCCCCTTCAGCCAGCGCTCCCTTCCCAAGAGTTATACACAGATGCCTCGGACACAGGATGGGGTGTGACCCTACAGTCTTGGAGGGTCAGGAATGTTTGGAGTCCCAAACAAACAAATGAGCATATCGGTGTCAGAGATGAGAGCCCTTATTTTTGCCCTACAAGTCTTCAAACCCAAGCTAAAGCCAGGGGTGTTGATGTGGTTCACAGACAACACCATGGTCCTTTGGTACATCAACAAGCAGGGGGGAAGAAGTCTTTCCTCTTATGCACATTAGTCCTGCATACCTGTGAATTAGCTTTACAAAGCCAAGTCTCACTTCAAGCAGTTTACCTTCCTTCAGCCCAGAATGTGTTGGCAGACTCACTAAGCAGGTCCATGACCCAGTCCCACAAATGGATGTTATACATGGATGTGTTTTTGGACCTGATCCATCGTTAGGGTATGCCTCAGGTAGATCCTTTTACTTCCCTCATGAACAAAATCTTCCAAAATTCTGTGCCAGGGTCCCACATCCCTTGGACTGGAAGGTGGATGCTCTACTCTTTTCATGGAAGGGGATGTTTCTGTATACATTTCCCCCCTTGCCTCCTCTTCAAAAGGTCCTACTGAATATTTAGCAGGACCAGCCGGAAATCTTGCTGGTGACTCCCTTTTGGCCAAGGCAGCATTGGTTCCCCCTTCTCCTGCACTTAGCCAGGGGCAATCACAAGTTATCCTACAGGATGGATCTACTCCTACAGGATAAGGGAACCTTAATACATCCACAGCGGTCAACTCTGAACCTGACTCTGTGGGTGATGGGGTCTTAATCCCCTTTAGACACCTGTTCTCTGAGGACGTGCTTCAAGTTCTGCAGGAGGCCAGAAAACCCAATATTAGGAAATCCTATGTTTCCAAATGGAAAAAGTTTTCCATCTGGTGTTACAAGAAGAGCCTACAACCATTGTCAGTGGGTGTTGTGGTGGTATTGTCCTACCTTTGTGAACTGATGAATGGTGGACTTGCCTATTCTTCAGTGAAGGCCCACCTTTCATCCATTTTAGCTTGTATGCCTGTGTCTCCTCCTTTAGCATCTAGGTTAGAGGTTAAACTGTTTCTTAAAGGTGTCCGTCGTATCAGACCATCATGGAAACCAGTCCTTCCTCCTTGGGATCTCAGTTTTGTTCTCGAGAAACTTGCACTGGGACCCTTTGAGCCAGCAAGTTCCTTTACCTTACCCTGTAGGACTGCACATGGAAAACAGTTTTGCTGGTGGCCATTACCTCTGCCAGAAGGGTCTCTCAACTGCAGGCTTTCATGTCTAATCATCCTTTCACACTCTTCCACAGAGATAGGGTATCTTTACGTACTAACCCTTCCTTTATGCCCAAGGTGGTCAATGAATTATCCCTTAATCAGTCTAGTAACCTCCCTATCTTCTTTCCTTCCCCTCAGTCTTCCAGTGAGAGGATTTTGCATACCCTGGATGTGCACAGGCAACTCAGATGTTAGCTTGACAAAACAAAAATGTTCCATAAATCTGAATCCTTGTTTGTGTCTCAGCATCCAAGGGCCCTTGGTCGACCGGTTTCCAAGCAAACTATTTCTTTGTGGACCTCTAAAGGTATCTTCTTGTGTTATACAGCTAACGGTAAGATCCTTTCTTCCCCAGTGAGGGCACACACTACTAGGGCAGTATCCTCCTCTGGGACTTTCTTTAAAGGCCTGAGCACTTGTTAATCTTGGAGGCAGCTATCTGTTCCTCTGTTCATACCTTCACTAAACATTATAAACTTGATGTCATCTCCAGGTCCAGGGCTGGATTTGCCAGAGATATTCTACAAGGAGTTGTAGAAAAAGCCTCTGCTCTTCCTTCCTCTAATCCTTCCCAAGCATGAACTTTGGCATTCTCCCTAATGTGATGAATACTGCAGCATATGAATAGAAGGACATAGAATAGTTGTGTAAAATCTTATCATAACCATAGATGTCCTTCTCCTGTATGCTGCAGTATTGCTGCCCCCTGCCTTCCCCCTGATGCTTGCCTGTTCTTTCCTGGTGATATGTTTTTCACCTAGGCTCAGGCTGATGCTTGGCGGCATTCAGTTCTGAGGTTGGTGCATGCTGACATCCACTTTATACCCAACGTCTCTTTATTACCGATGTATGCGGAGTGATGTGCGGCTTCACACGTACCTCGTAGTAGCATGTAAACTTTTGTATGCGGGCCAGACATACAAGTCAGACAGAGGTGGACTACTCCCTAATGTGACTAATACTGCAGCATATAGAAGAGAAAGACATCTATGGGTATGGTAAGATTTTACACAACTATTCTTTCTTGTTTGTATTGCTGTGGATGTGCAGTCTCATCAGCTGTCTGCCTGAACTGTTTTATTAAAATGGGATACAATGAAATGGAGTTTACCCAGTTAATTCATTAACCATTTAATTTTGTGAATCAATTTAGTTGTGATTCTGTTCTTGAATGTTTCCTTAAGGAAAAGCAACTTGAAGATTCTGGGAACTTATTTTCCTAGATAAATACACCAAGTCTGGGTTTGTTTGCAACATGCACAGTGAGACCAGATGTCATTGGAAGCTGAGCATGGTTTCCTTTCTATTTATTCTGTTTTTATTTTAGTTTTTTTTAGCTTAAACAGGATAGTGAACTGATCTGAAGACCCTTTCGGCTACATCCCAGACCAAAATCATGGTTAAAAGGGTGAAACCTAAAGATCTGCAGAAAATACATCAACTCTAATTAGAAACAAAATATTAAGTAATTTCTGTGGTGTCAAAATTATGATCAGTAATGAGGGACTCAACAGGTGGCATACAATGCATCTATATGAAGACTAATAGTAAGCAATAAACACTGTTAGATATTTTGTAACATTTTGTATTGAGAGGTTGTAAAGGTAAAGAGTGACAAAGGGTAATAGAAGTAGCTGTAAAGAAGAAAGGATGTACAAGTGTGTTACAGCTGGCATGGGACAAAGGAGACAAGCTGAGCACTTATACAAAAACAGGTGGGAAGAGTGACCAGGAGGAAGCAGGTAAGTAAGAATAGTCCAAAGCACTGTGTGCAAATGGCAGATGTGATCAGTTTCCAGAGCAATTAAATTTAGAAGCATATGTAAGGTATTGTTGAAGGGATGGCTTGAAAGATGGTGTAGAAGAGGTGGGTATAATATTAAAGGGGATTGAATTAGCAAGTGTGAGTTTTGAAGGGGCTGTTTAGGAAGTAGGCAGAAAGGTTGTCATTAGAGGGTTTGGCCTGTGGACGTCAAAAGACGAAAGGGAATTTGAGAGTAATTGGTTGGAACTTGATAGTAAGAAAAGGGCTGAAGTTGTCATAAATGAGTGCATTGGTGGTAGTGCAGAGAAGTAAAGTGCCTCTTTCTGTAATTCAGAAAGTGTAAGAGAAACTTAAAAGTAAATTGTGATGGGTAAAAAAAAGTCATCTAGAATAATGAAACAGCAAATGTTTTGTGGAGCTTATTGGAGGATTAAATATCCAGTGAGTTCCCTAAAGCAACTAAAGGATGTAGATGTTCAGGTTTTGGAAAAAGTACATTCTTAGTTCTTGAGGCATGTCTGGCAGGATTACGAAATCTAGTGATTTTATAACCTGGTTTAAGTTGGAGTAATATTTTAAGGAATAAGATTGGAAATTCAGATTTCTTTGAATTACATTCTCTCCTTTGCAAGGAGTCCCACTGCTTCAGGAGCCTAATATTCACTGGATCAGCTGGAAATTGTGCATAATTGATTTTTTTAGTGTACAGGTATCTTTCAGATATAGAATAACTAATCATTGTTTGGTTGTCCCAAATGATGATAGGTGATCTTTGACACTTTTGTAACAAGTAATAAGTTCTAGAGCTTCAATCACATTTCAATCACATTTTTAGCAGTCTTTTTGTATGTGTTTCGGGTAATGCTACCCAGTGATGCAGAACCTGGCATGTACCCCCTTCAAAATAGAAGAGTAGTGTACCCCTTTAATGTCAAAATGTAGAAAGTGCTGTAAACATTTCTATTTTCATTCTGTACGTGATTTATTGTTTTTTGGCGATATTGTAGTCGAGGGCCTCACCAGATGCGCAGTAGCAAGCCCTGCCCAAAACCCACTTCCTTGATATGTCATTCATGAATATGCATTCCCTCCGAATGTACAACCAAAGAAAAAGTGCACTGACATTGTAATATGACAGTAAATGTAACAGTAAACTGTTTACCAACATCTGTAATTGACAAGTTTTATTGCACTAATAATATATACTATAATCAGCAAAGAAACGAAACCATCAAAACACATGTCATCAGGCTTTTTACTGTGTAGCATTATAGCTGTTTTTGTCAGAGTCGGAATGCGATGGTTCACTGTCCCAATTAATGTCCAAATTGACTTTCTTTTTTGGTGCAGGTGTCACAGCTGACTCTTCCTCAGTATCATTGGCAGGACCTTTTACTAAGAACAGCTTTCCTGGGCGATACTGTATTAAACGTTTGTGTACATTTAATATTTTCATATCATGTATGCACGAGCAAAGTAAATATGCAGACCGGGTTGTCACTCCGTTTGCGACACGCCCACTTCTGCGATAAACAGACTGGTGAGGCCCTCAACTACAATATCGCCGTTTTTTTAGATTTTTTATTTTTTTTATTCCTGGGCACAGAATCCCAAAACATGCCTAGGAGGCAGATTACTAGTAGCAATCACATAAGTAGTGCCTGTCCTGCCTTAGAGTGAACCAGTACCCTTGAGACATACCTCTTTGCGCCAAGAGAGCTTCATGAAGAGCTTTGTGAGTGTCCTTTATTTCTAGTTTCCCTAGCACAAATATAAGATGGATGAGCAACTTCATTTTAGGTAAAGAACGGAGTGTCACTTTAGCAGTGGTACCCCACCAACACCACTGCTTTTGCAGTAGTATTCTGAGAGTATGTCCTGCTGGAATACCATTTTCCCATCCCTTTCTTCCAGAGTTGTAATGATTTCCAAGTTGTCAGTAGTGGAACTAGGTTCTCTGTTCAGGAGCTCTCAACCTACACATCCTTTGTCACATCCGTCTGAATGACCTGTCCTATGTATACATTTAAAATTCCTTTTTGTGAAGAGCCCTCCTATCTTCCATTCTGACTTTGATGCAAGGACGGATGCTGGTCAATATTTTGCACTCTAAAATGTATAGAGGATTTATTCAGTTCTGTAACTTCTATTGTAGAGTTACCAGTATTGACCTTGTGGACCTTTGTTTCTTCTAGCAGCGCTTTTAGTTTTGGTGTTGGAAATGCTATTGCTGACAACTGCTTGGGTGTATTTTTTAATAGTTGGTAGTAAGTGACACACTCACTGAGAAAGAAGTCTGATGTAACAAGTAGTGTTCACCATTTCCTGCTTCATAATCTTTTCAGCCAAAGCTGCAGTAGTATTAATGGCTCTGCCTGATTATTTTGGCTTTGGTGTGAGAGTCTGTGTATCTGTCCCTAGGTCCTCTCCAAGTCTTGCAACTGGATTGTGCTTATTCATTTTCTCTAACAAGACCAACCATGATGAGATTCCTGGCTCTGGCCAGTCCTTTCTTTACCATTGCTTACTGAATTTACTGCTAGCTAGTAAGTCCAGTCCCTGATTTGTGTTATACACTACATTTGAAATCTTTAAAGCTGTCACCAGCAGTTTGGAAGCTTGTATGTTACACTATTTGAAAGCTTTAAAGATGCTGCCACTGTAGTCTGAAAGCAAACTAATCTTCAGTACCTTGTATGCCTACCTCCTCACAGGAAATTTAAAATACTGGAGAAGTTAGGAAAGAGGTAAGATTGAAGGACCCTCACTTATAAGTAGAACATTTGAGTAATTTCTTGTAGTGCTGTCATTGATTTTCTAATAATCTTGAGCCTTTGGTCTTTGTATTCCATTCAACCTATGTACATTGTCTTAAGCTGCATGTCAGAGGCATCCATACTCCAGTGGTCCCTGGTACTTTCTAGTACCTCAGAAAGTTTGAAATCTTCCTAGCATCTGATGTTTGACACTTTCTCAAATTTGCTGTCTAAGATGCATTTACTGTCTAAATGTGACGTTCAGCTCATGATTGAAGCCACAGCATTTACTGCCTTTATTACTTTAGAAAGGATCTCTTAAATGACAGCTAGTATTATCAACCCTTCTTCCCATAACCTGCCTTCATTTGGAAAGAGAAGCTGTAGACCTTCATTTATATGCTGTGCCTGGAAAAAGTAGGATGGGAGGCCCCGAACAAGAACCAGACAGGGAACTCGTTAAGAGATCCCCAGTCAAGAGTAATGAAGGGCAGCAGGTAAGGGGCCCAGAGATTAAAGTTTAAGATGTTTATATCTGGCTACATTTCTGAGTTCATTACTGTGATATTGACCTTTTAATTCTTCAACATTTGGGGGGCATTGTCAAAATCCTTTTACTTATTTAGGTGTGTGTAAGGTTAAATGGAGAGATTTCTCACCCGGAACACACTGAGTGATAGCCTAAGTTTGGTTACCACCTCCCTTTGCTTACCTAGGTTATTGTTTGGCAGTTGGTGCAGGCTGTGAGCTGTAGTTCATGTGGTACTAGGTTTGATTCCCTCAGACCTCATTTGTCAAGTCACCTAACCAGACATTGCTCCCAGGTCTGTCCTAAAAAGGGCTTTGTGTATTTAGTGGGCCTACCTGGTTAACAAAAGGGTATTTCTATTACTATTATGCCCCTGTGGCATGTAAGGTGTAGGTAGACCTTTGACTCTCTAGAGTATGTGTGGGTCTGAATTTAATCCTAGGTATCGGGTTTTACTCCGAAAGAACAAAAAATTACTGGTCTGGACAAGTATCATAGAATGTAATCAACACGATGTTCTTCATTCCACATTGCTGCAGTCCTAACTATTGGGTAGTCCGCTGTCCAGTCGGCCCGAATACCAAAGTATATCGGTCAGGGCGCATTAGACTGACGCCAGTACGTCAGGGTACTAATGCGCATGACCGACGTCATATCCTCAGTCTTTTTTGCCGCATGGTCCGATGCAGAAGCAATTTTGCGAGTGCAGGTTGGCGTTCTGAAAATTTCTGAAGTCAGAGTTTCAGACCGAATCAAAGTTGGCTAATTATTTTGGTTTTTTCTTGCCTCAGTGTTTAACCGGATGTCAGAAAAAGTGAATAACTGTATTTCTTGTGGGAAACAGATACCTCATAGGGATTATCATACTTTGTGTATACCTTGTTTAGGGCCTGAGCACGACGTTGTTGGATGCCGCTCTTGTGCTAGATTTAACAAACGCACTATTAAGAGAAGGTTAGACTGTGCCAGGTTAGTGTTTGGGAAGCGTTGTAATTATAAAATGCCGCCGGATGCTCCGGCGCTTCGCCAAAAGCGCAAGGACAAAGCAGCAAAGCCTAGAGGGAAGAACCGACAGTCCCAGACGGTTCTTTGGAAGGCTCAGTGGAGCCGGAGGTTCTGCCAGGTGTTTCTTTGGAGTCTCAGGGAGAGACTTTACTGTTACAGGATGTATCCTCTCAGGAAGTAGGCCAGGCTGAGGGGCTTCTCAGGTGGCTGTTCTTCCTTCTCTTCCTAAGGTGGTTAGAGCCTCCCTTCTGTTTCCAAGACTTCTTTGAGAGGCAGGCCTAGTGTAGCTTCAGTGGGGTTTCTCCTAGTGCTTCAGGGTCTTTGCCTAAGAAACATATGCTTAAAATGGCAGAGGATTTGATTACTATGATTAGAGGTTCTATGCCCCCTCCTGATAAGAGGCCTAGGGTGGAACCTGAGTTTGAGAGTTTTGAGCAATGTTCGAGGCTTCTGAGTCTTCGGCTGAAGACTTGCAGGAGTATCCTCCTTATTCTGATTCTGATGTGGATGATTCTACTCCTTCGGCTTCCCTCCTGAGGATTTTTCATTTTCAGAGACTCTGCATTCCATGAGGGAGCATTTTAAATGGGAAGGTCAAGATTTCTCTGATTCCAGGAAAAGGCTTAGGGAATTCTTGTTTTACCCCAGCATAGGCCTTTAGCTATACCTCCTGTTCTGAATGTGGTGGAAGATGTTTTGCAGAGGCTTCCCTGAATCCTGATTCTTTGCCTCCTGCCCCAGTTAAACCGGATAGGTATTATAGGGTGCCTGAAGCTCATAAGTATCTTTTAAGAGTCCTAGGGCAGACCCGAAACTGTCTCTCAGGGGCCTAAAGGTGTGAAGGCCTCAGTTGTTAAAAATCCTGTCCCTCCTGATAAAGAGGCAAGGGCTTTGGATAGATGGGGAAAGAAAGTGTATACTTCTTCCACTTTAGCCATGAGGGCGTTGAATTGTCAGTTTCACATGTTAAAATATCAGAATTATCTCCTTTCACAACTGAAATCTAAGGTGGATGCTCTGGCGGAAGGTATTGAGTGTAAAGAGTTGCAGGATTTAGTTCATGTGTCTGAACAGGTGGGTAAACATTCCTTGCAGTGTGGTTTTGATGCTGTGCAGGCCTCCTCGAGGGTGGCTGCCACTGGTTCTGTTCTTCGTAGGCACGCCTGGTTGAGAGATCAGAATTTAGCTGAGCATGTTAAAACGAGGATTTTGGATGCTCCTTTGCAGTCTGATGTGTTGTTTGGTTGACCTGTGGAAGCAGTCTTAAAGAAAATGGAGGACAAGGCTAAGTCTATGCAAACTGTTAAGGATTTTTTGCAGGTGCAGCCTCAAGTTTAGTAGAAATTGGCCTTCTAAGGGATGGACTTATCCTGCTTATGATTCCCAGTCTAGGGGTAGGTCTAGACGTGGTAGGGGCAGAGCTCAGGGTTCCTTTAGGCCTAGGACAGGGAGTTCCCCTGCTCAGACTTCTAGTGAGGGCAGGGGTCAGTCCTTAAGCAGACCCAATGACCTGCCTTTCCAGCTGCCAGTTCATTCTCGCCTGGCAGCACCTTTGGGAGGAAGGCTGTCTCTTTTCAAAGAAAATTGGGATTTAATTACCCAAGACAGATGGGTTCTGGATATCATTCACCACGGTTACAGGTTTTATTTCCATACCTTGCCTCCTTTCAAAGGCATGCCAGACATTCCTCCTCTACAAAGAACAGAGGCTCACAAGCAAATTTCTCTGTTGCTCCAAATAGGGGCCATTCAGCCAGTTCCTGTACCAGAAAGAGGCCTAGGATTTTATTCTCGCCTGTTCCTAGTTCAAGAAGGGGAACACGTGGAGACCAATTTTGGATTTATCTATCCTCAACACTTATCTGGACATTCCCAAGTTCAAAATGTTGACGTTACAACAGCTTTTACCTCTGCTGGGCAAAGATCACTGGATGGTAACTTTAGATCTCAAGGAAGCTTACCTTCATGTGCCTATAAGACTAACTTGCAGGAAGTATCTGCTTCGAGCTGGAAATTCTCATTATCAGTTCTCTGCATTGCCCTTTGGCTTATCTACTGCGACCAGAGTATTCACAAAGGTTCTGGCTCCAGTGATAGCTTACTTCAGGCTAAAAGGAATTCAAATCTATCCTTACTTGGACGATTGCCTGATTCTGGCTCAAGAAAAGGAAGATCTTCTACAGCATTTGGAATATGTCATAGCAGTGCTAAGATGCCTAGGGTATTCTGTGAACGAAATAAAGTCCAGTCTAGTACCCTCTCAAGACATGTGCTTTCTGGGTGTGAGACTGAATACAGCAGCCCAGATGGCCTTTTTAACCCGGACAAACAAAAGAATCTTTCCAATTACTTCCATCACCTATCTCTTCAGTCCGGGCTGACTGCAAGGACAGTCCTTCAAGCCTTAGGGTTCATGGCATCTTGTATTCTGGTGCTTCCCAATGCCAAACTGCATCTGAGGAAGCTGCAATGGTATCTCAAAATGTATGGACACAGCACTGCCAGGATTTGGACACTGTCATTCAAATAATACCTTGCATTCAAAAGGAATTTTTGTGGTGGGCTCAGGAATGTCACCTAAACAAGGGACTCTCTGTGACCCGGCCAGAGGTGAGTCAGATTCTAACGACAGATGCCTCAGACATTGCTTGGGGAGCTCATCTAAATGGAAAGTGGATACAAGACAAGTGGCCTGCCAGACTACAGCATCTACATATCAACATGAAAGAGATGTTAGCAGTCCAGTTTGCATTAATGGCTTTCAAGGAATTTCTTCTTCCAGGGCAGGTGTTGATTCTAACAGACAACACAACTGTCATGTGGTACATCAACAAACAAGGGGGAACACATTCTTACCCATTGTGCAGGCAAGCAATGATTTTATGGGAGACTGCGCTCAGCTTGCAACTAACTCTTCAGGCAAGGTTTCTGCCGGAGCACAGAACTCCTTAGCAGATGTGTTAAGCAGACAAATCATGGATCCCGTGGAAACTGGATCTTCATGTATTTCAAAATTGATAGTGTCATGGGGAACTCCAGACATAGATCTGTTCGCTTCTCCACTAAACCACCAGCTGCCAAAGTTTTGCACAAAGAGGTTTCATTACACAGCTTGGAAAGTGGCTGCTCTTTCTTTCAGTTGGAAAAATCTTCATCTGCAGGCCTTTCCACCTCTGCCTGTTCTTCCAAAGGTGCTTCTAAAGGTCAGACAAGACAAGCCAAGGATGATTTTAATAGCTCCAGATTGGCCTCGCAGCACTGGTACCCATTACTGAGGAGTCTGGTAAGGAAGCCTCCATGGCCTTTACCTTTGATTCCACACCTGTTGTCTCAGAGGGACGGTCATCTGCTCAATGTCAAGCTTCACTCTCTTCATCTAACAGCCTGGCATATTCTGTTTTGAAGGACAGCAGGTCTCAACTTCCTCAACAAGTTTTAAATGTGATTATGGAAGCCAGAAGACCTAGTACAAGGAAAGTGTGAAAAATGGAAGAGATTTTTATTTTGGAGTGCAGCAAACAATTTGGAGATTTCTGAGCCTAATTTGAGTGTGGCTCTTCAATATCTTACTGAGTTATTGGACAAAGGTTTGTCTTTCTCTTCCATTAAGATTCATGCTGCAGCAATTTCAGCTCACTATGATTGTGACCCACCATTGTTTTCGCATCCTTTGTTCAAGCAATTTCTTAGAGGGGCAAAGAATATAAGACCCCCGTAGAGCTCCTACTCCTGCTTGGGATCTCAATTTTGTGTTGGAGAAACTTACTCTACAACCTTTTGAGCCTGTGGCTACTGCTGAATTGAAATACTTGTCATGGAAGACTGCTTTTTTGTTGGCCATTACTTCTGCAAGAAGGGTTTCTGAGTTGCAGGCCCTTATGGCAGTGGAGCCTTTTTTGATTTTTCATAAGGATAGGGTATCTTAGTACTTTCAATCCTTCCTTTATGCCTAAGGTGGTTTCTAGTGTGGCTTTAAACCAAACCATTCATTTGCCTACTTTTTATGCAGAACCCCAAAATAAAGGGGAAAAGATTTTGCACACTTTTGATGTACACAGGCAATTGCGTTATTATTTGAGCAGGACTAAGGATTTTAGGCAGTCTCAGCAGTTGTTCGTTTCTTTTGCTTTGAGTTCACAGGGCAAGCCTGTGTCAAAACAAACTATTTCTAGGTGGATTGGGTGTTGCATTGCATTTTGTTATTCCCATCATGGCAAGGTGATTCCAGCTGGGATTAGGCCTCATTCCACTAGGGCTACTGCCACTTCAACAGCATTTCTAAGGGGGGTGGCAACTAAGGATATTTTGGAGGCAGCTACTTGGAGTTCAGTGCATACTTTCTCTAAGCATTATCACCTTCCTCTCTACTCTAAGTCTAGGGCTGGTTTTGCCACAGCTATTTTGCAAGGCATGTTGTCAGTTCCTGCTTCCTTATGATTTGCCAGCCTCCCTTACCTCTGCTTTGGGATTCTACCCAATAGTTAGGACTGCAGCAATGTGGAATGAAGAACATAGTACAGTTTTGTACCTACCATAAATGTAGATGTTTGAGGATCCACATTGCTGCAGTCCAATTTACCCTTCTTGCTTCGCCTCTGTGTTAGGGGTGGTTGTGTAGGTGAGGTTTTCTTCTGCTAATTTTGTATATATTGTACATATTTTTGGTGCAGGTATGTTTGGAGTTTTTGGTTTTGGCCTTATCTTTTCAGGGTCTTCTGACATCTGGGGCAAGAAAAGACTGAGGATATGACGTCGGTCATGCGATTAGTACCCTGACGCACTGACGCCAGTCTAATGCGCCCTGACGCCATATACTTTGGTATTCGGGCCGACTGGACAGCGGACTACCCAATAGTTAGGACTGCAGCAATGTGGATCCTCGAACATCTACATTTATGGTAGGTACAAAACTGTACTTTTAGTGCTTTTGTTACATCAGTGTAAGTAATTTCTTCAGAACTAGAAGTTGCATCATCTCCTGTGCTTCAAAAATAATTAACTAAACATATAAATATGTTTGTTGACAGAGGCTACCCCTGTGAATCCATAACCAATGTTATTGAGTGGTCAATAATAAGGTGACTAAGTTTCAACCCATTATCAGGGAGTGGTTACACAAATCCTAAGTTGAAATAAATGACTACTCCAAAGCTATGTTTAGCCCACACAACAAAGGGGAATAACAATATAGAAAAAATTGTAAATGGAAAGTGGAAGACGTATTTCGCATTTTAGGCAAGAGTCGATTTTATGTGTATGAGAGGAGTAAAAATTTCAAATTATATTTTGAGAAAGACAATAGCTACCCCAGGATTGAAAAGTGGTTGGGATGAAGAAATGTAACATGTTCTCAATGTAGATATGTTTCTGACTCAGGTACCATCACTGCGAGTGCCTGCCAAGGGTAATTGCTGTTGTAAATGGCAAATATGACTGTAATACTAGGGGAGAATTGTACCTTAATACTAGGGAAGAAGTGTACCATGCAAGTTGTATGGCATGCTCAGCCTTCTGTATAGGTAAAACTGAAAAAGATTTGAAAACCAGGATTTAGGAATATGTGTACATTATTACAGAAAAATATGCTAGTTGTGCACTGAACTAGCATACTAAGGAATGTAGAAACTTCAAAAAGTTTGATTTTTTTTTTCTTTTATTCTTGTTAAGGTCCACAATTAACACAAAGGGAACCATGGGAAGCTAGGTTGGAGTATTGAAGGGTTATGCTGGCAGTTATTGCTTGATGCCTCCCAGCCCCCAGGATTAAATAATTAATTCAGCATTGTAACATATAAGGAAATATTTTTAGCTAATTTATATATGATGTTAACTGTATGTTGTATGCTAAGTAATCCCATAATCTTTTATGTATGCTTTATACTAAATAATGCAGACAAAACCCATAATGTATAAACAAGTATGCCATCTGTCAAAATGCAGCCCAGAAGTTTTTATCAGTAGCCTAACCCACTGCAGTTTGGTAATCACCGTACCTCTCAGCTGTCCAAATTTTCTTAGAATGTCCAGATTTTGCCTCATATTTTTTTATCTAAATCTACTTAACTACCATGCTTCTCTCAGAACCAAACAAGTCAAATCTAAAACATCCCCCTGGTTATCTAAAGAAACTAAACAAACCATGATACTAAGGGATAAAAAGTGGAAGCAATTCCACAACAACAAACTACCCTAGTAGAATACAAACAGCTCCGAAATTCCGTAAAAATAACTAATAACTAGAGACTGGAAATCATACTATTACCAAACTGCAGTCAGCACACCCCTCCAACCCAAAACAATTCTGGAATACTATCTCCTCTCTCCTCCATCCCGGTGACAGACAGCCCTTGCCCCAACCCAAACCTCTCTGAACTTGATACTGCCACATTATTCATCTCCTTCTTTGTGGACTGTATAGCTAAACTAACCACCTCCTTCCCCAACCTTCTTCCTAGCTCTCTCTCCCCACCATCATCACATCCTTCTGACAGCACACATCATCCATCATCCCTCAAACTTAACCCTGTTCCCACAAACATAATAAAAAAACTCCTCACCCAACTAAAACCTTGCTCTGCTGCACCAGATAACTTACTCCCTTTCTTCCTCAAACTTGCAGCCAACGTTATAGCCCTACCTATTTCCATTTTAATAAACAAGTCCGTCCAAGAATCCCACATCCCATCTATCTGGAAACACACATTCATCATTCCACTCCATAAGGGTGGTAAAAACTATGATACCACCAACTTTAGGCCCATTGCTATTCTCTCACCACTCTCAAAAATACTAGAAAAATGTATTAATGCCCAACTAATGTCACATTTAACTCACAATAACCTCCGCCCTTGCCATAGTACCACCACAGCTCTTCTGTCCTTCCTTGAATCAATCAACCAGGCTTGTGACACTGGTAAACTAGTATCTTCCTTATTCCTAGGCCTATCTAAAGCCTTTGACACAGTCTCCCATCCCATACTCGTATCCCAACTTTCCACTCTCAAGCTTTATCCCTCTACACTATCTTGGTCCTCTAGTTACCACTCTGAAAGACACCAAGCAATAAAATGGAAATCCTCTGTCTCCTCCTTCCTACACCCCCCCCCCCCCAGTGTACTTCAAGGATCTGTGCTAGGCCCCCTTCTTTTCAACATTTTCATTAACAACTTTAATCTCTCCATCCCCAATTCCTCTGTAGTTCAGTATGCAGATGATTCCACTATCATCTGCACTGCTGACACCCCCTCTGACTTACTATTAAAAACCCAATTAGCCTTTTCAAAAACTGAAACATGGATGCGCAACAACCACATTGCCCTAAACTCAACCAAAACTAAACTAATGGTATTTACTCCCTCCAGAACTTCCACCATTGATGATTCCTCCTTCATTATACTAACCCAAAACAACACTCCCACTGAAACTGTATCTCACACAAAGCTCCTTGGTGTCACTATCGATTGATCACCGAAAATTCGACATCCATGTAAGTACTGCTATCAAAAAACTCATCAGAAATTAGGACTCTTATATTGACATAACTGCTTCCTCACTCCAGTAACCAGAAAAACCTTAACCTCCTCCTACCTTCTCCCCTCTCTCACATATGGTGTCACCCTGCTCACTAACCTCCAACTCGGTTTACAGTCCAAGTTAGAATCTTGCTACAATAAAATCAGCACATTTGCCACCAACTCCAAATATTCATCCCATCACTGCCTCTCTCTCCACTCCCGACAGTGGCTTGAGTTACCAAACTACCTAAACCTACTAAAACTCTCCACATCTCACAAACTCATCTTCAAACCATCTAGCTGTCCAGCTCTCTCCACCTCCTTATCCACCTATATTCCAAATCGCCCACTTCAGTCAGAAAACCAAAACCTATTACAAATTCACAAACCCTCTTGGCCCCCTGGCCACTTCCTGCTTTCTTACTCTCTAGCCAAACTTTGGAACCCCCCCTTCAAAACACTGCAAATCCCACCAACTTCAAATCCCTCCTTCACTCATACCTTTCCTCCAATTGGATTTGCCCCTGATCTTCACCCACATGAGTTCCCACTCTGCAATTCATCACTCACACTTATCACTCTGCTCATCTCTTGCATCCTGTATATTACTAATACATTCTCTGTAAATACTTTACTATGTTCACTCTACTTATCAAACAAATTTCACTACCACTAGACCTATGCTTTGTTCTAACACCTACTTGTACTTAAATTCACTAAGTTGCACTGTAGCATGTACTATATGTCTGTTGTTCTGAACAATTTTCTCTTAATGGTGGATCTAATTTACTATTGGTGAATATTTTTGACTTGTAATTGACTTGTAATTGTGTCACGGAGCTTATCTCCCCAGACCTCCACTGAAAACGGGCCTTTCAAAGCCCAGTGGACTTCCCCAGTCATCAAACCAAAATAAATAAATTAAATCTGTTTCTCCTAAAGTTTGTGTTTTTATACCTTGATGAAACTGTATCCAAATTTAACAAAATATTTCTAAAAATACTAAATCCTCATTCCCCACTTAAAAAAGTAATCAAACCCAGACCTATGTTTGACAAAGCAAACCCAAACAGCCTATGGCACTGAGAGGTAAAGCATGGACAATTTGGCTTAAAAACAAAACCCAAAATTCTTACCAAACCTTCAGACAACTCAGAATCACAACAAGAAAAAGATCAAATCAGACAAACAATCCTACTTCAGATTGCTAGAACACAAAACTAGAATTATCCTTAACATTTCTGGTCCTCTTTAAGTAAACTTCTTTATCCAGGCCACTCCACCACACTGCACCCTCATCAAACAATAATAAAGATACAATTCCTTCTCAATTCAATTCACATTTCATACACATTGTTCTATCCTTGTTAAAGACAGTCCCACCTCCACACCCCTCTGTCCCACAAAAAAAGAAAAACAGCCAGGACAGTTTACCTTCCAGTGTGCCCCTACAACATAAAAAATATTGACACAAGTTAAAACCATTCTGTTTAGCAGCAGCAGATCTGCCTGCTGAGTTTGTAAGAATCGCAGCAGACACCCTAGCTTTCCCAATCTCAGTCCTTATAAACTACTTTATTTCTTAAAGCTATGTCCCCATAATTCTAGAAGTAGTAATTTATCATACCACTTTACAAATGGGAAAATCCACTGATTTCTCCAACTACATACCTATAGCTCTCCTACTACCTTTGTCAGAAATTCTAGAAAAATGTGTACACAACCAGCTGTTAAAATATCTCTCCGATAGTAACCTCGTCTGTAATACCTAGCATATGGCCCCTGTCTCAAATGCAGTGCCAAAAAATCCCTTCTTAGTTTCACAAACATAAACCAGAAGAGAAAATTTGATAATTGTTGATCCTCGTTCATTCCTTACGCGTGGGTATCGGTTCAGACCTCAGAACTGAGCTCTTCTCAAGCTAAACTCTTACCCACAACCCCCCTCTCCCTGTTACCTCAGATTTTGTTTGCCGCATTGCCATTCGGTCGTGTCAAGCTGCTTCTCTTGAGCCAAGTACAGTTATTTGTTGTTTATTAGTCATTCATATTACTTTTCTGTCAGAAAAGTTTCTATTTCATTGTATCTTACCCTATCGCATCTAGCAACCATATTTTCTTCAGGTTTTTCTTCTCTTTTCTCTACCTTTTACCGCAAGGTATTTCTCCCCTTACCATCGTTGGTAATCTTTCCCTTTATTTCATACCTTCGGGTATTCTTTTGTACCATTGCTGGTGCCCTTTTCTGTTATCTAATTTGCAATCATGGCAGATAAGAAAGGTAGTCTGGGGTTTAAACGGTGTTCTGATTGTGGGGACACACACTACCTACTTCTGATGCACACACTTTGTGTGTTTATTGTTTGGGTGTGTCCCATTTATCTGTTGACCCGCCCTGTACTATCTGTGAAAAATTTTCAAATAGGACTTTGTTGGAAAGGAAAAACAAGCTGTTGCTGAAGGGACTTCTTAAATCTCCCTTTTCAGAGGCTATTTCTGGGTCGGAGGTCTCAACCCCCTCCTAGAGCCCATAAGAAAATTTTGGATATTCCTACCAAGGCTAAATCTTTGCCTTCGTCCCCGGCTGGGGACTCCCGCCAACCAAAACCTAAAAAGGCTAAAGTTTCAGCTCCGGCGCTCACTCAGTCAGCCCCAGTGCTTTCATGCCTAGACCTTCAGCACCAAGGCCTTCGGCTCCATTAGTGATCTCGGCTCCGTCTTCTCCTGCAGCCTTCACTATAGTGGCACCGAGGGGCTCCTTGGTTCAGACTATTACCACTGTATCAGCACAGACCATTCAGTTGGTGCAGACCTTGACCACGTCGGCTCTGACGACTTACTCGGAACAGACGCCTTTAATGTTGACTCCAATTTTGTCGGTTCCAGCTTCGGTACTGACAACCACTTCGGCACCGATCCCTGTGTTGGTGCAGACCATGATCTCGGCACCGATGACTTCTTTGGTGCAGACACCCGTAGTCCAGTCTCTCTTGGCACCGTTGTTCTCTGTGCGGACAGGTGAGATGGGCACCGAATTTGCCTCTTCTGTGGACAGTCCTGTTTCTCCCTCAGTCTCCGTGAGGTCCACTAGAAGCCTTTCCAAACACTGTGTTGCGTCTTGTGGATCAGGTTCTCTTGGCCAGAGGTATCCCACCCCCCAGGAACTATCCTTCCTTGGGAGGTGATCACCCATCTCCAAAGACCCCTTCTTATTCTCCTCCTGCATTGCCTTTGAAGTCCATGGATATAGCACAGTCTTCCCCTTCTGCGGTTCCCTTTATGGATCTCACTAAGGAATGCAGATGCCTTCATGGCAGGAAAGTTTTGCTACGACCCAGGATGTCGGTTGTGACACGCATAGTTTGCTGCTCCACAGCCATCCAGGGACTCGGGTCGGCAGGCTGATCTTCAGGTGGACCAGCCTTCCAACTGATGATGGAGAAGGCTTTCGCTGCTGCTGGCGATACTGGATTGTCTGTCCCTCTGCCCTCCTCTGGTACACTGGTTTCACAAGTCGCACTGAGCAGACACCGGGTGCAAGGGCCTCAGGACATATTCCCACAGGAAACCCCTTTTCCACTGTCTTCCCCAGCTTCTCCCACTAAGGAAGTCCACCGGAAAAGTTTGTGCAAGAGGAAGCACATGGGCTCTACAGAGGAGTCCCTCACTGTAAACACAGATTTTGATGAGGGTGAAGGATCCCCTCGGTCACCCTCTGAGGTATCTTTTGGTGATATCCTCGAAATCCTGAAACAGAGAGGTGACTGACAGTCCTCTAATACAATCTCTGAGGAATCTGTGTTCCTACAGGCTTTCGCGCCCGGTCCCCTATCTCCTGGGTTACTCCACCTGCCAATGAACTTGTCCAGCTTATCGTGCAGTGTGCTTGGAAGGCTCCTGACACTGTCAAAGCTGTTCCCCGGAGGCCAGATAAGATTTTGTCCTCTCCTGCTACGGATCCCCATTGGTCAAAAGGTCTTCCTGTGGATGCTTTGGTGGTGGCGGCCGCAACAAAAAAGGGTCTTGCAGAATAAGAAAGCCAGACTGTCCATCCACCTAACAAAGAGTCCTGGGCCCTGGACAGGATATTGAAGCGCACCTTTGCATTAGCGACCTTTACTGTCGGGTCCCTGAATTATATGACACACTTTACCAGGCTTCAACGGGATCTGATTTCTGAGCTCTCTGAAACCTTGGCTGGTGCCGTGTCTGATGAGGTCCGTGACAAAGTGGCCTCTCAGCTGGCCACCATTGAGTCAATATCTAACTCCTCTATTCGACTGATATCTCACGCATCAGAAGGAGCAGCTAGAGCAGCGGGTTCAGCTGCGGTCTTGAGATGACACACCTGGATGCGCTTGTGCAATTTCGTGGAACCCTTTAAGGCTTCCTTTCTTAATGCTCCCATTGAGGCCTCCTCGTTGTTTGGATCCAAAGTTAAATGCACACTGGTCAGATGTGAACAGGACGGTAAGACCCTGTCTGCCATAGGTGTCAGTTATTCTTCTCCTCAACGTGCTTTCTCCCGAAACCAAAAGAGTGGGAAGATATGGTTCAAGAAATCTCAGGGTCCTTTCCATGACACACAGGCCAAGTTCTCCCCTAGAGGCAGAGGGGGAAACTCACAGGGAAGACATTCCTTTCGGGGCAGAGGGGGTCTGTGTAACCAGGATTCCAGGGATTCTTTCCCTGGCCAATCCTACCAGTGCTCCTAAAGAGTGACCCAACTCCTTTCCTCTGGAGGTAGTTGGGGGACGTTTCTCCTTGTACCCTTCTGCCTAGCTAACCATCACCACGGATTCTTGGGTACAAAGGATTATAACCAGAGATTCTCATATCCCCTTCAATATTTCTCCTGTCCCTTCAAAACACCTTCCCGACGTTCTACCCAGTCAAAGGGAAGATACAGCACTAGAGATAGGAAAGCTGCTAAGAAAGAGAGTCATCCAGATAGTCCCTCCAGACCAGATAGGATCCGGATTCTACTCGACTATTTTTGGTGCCAAAGAAAACCGGGCACTGGAGACCAATTTTGGATCTCAGTGTACTGAACAAGTTTGTGAGAGTACAGAAATTCCGGATGGTCACAATACAGTCTTATCAGGCCATCAAGAAGTTTTCTGCGCTTCCGTGCGGGAGCCAGTCACTACCAGTTCAGAGTACTGCCTTTCAGACTCTCTACAGCCCCCAGAGTGTTCACAAAGTGCATGGCAGTTGTCACAGCTCACTTGCGACTTCAAGGATTTCAGGTGTTTCCATACCTAGACAGCTGGCTCATTTCTGCCCCCACCAGATTTCTACTGGAAGAAGCCCTGGTATACTCTCTCCTTGCTGCACAAAGGCTAGGCATAACCATAAACTGGCAAAAATCCAATCTCACCCCATCTCAGTCGATAGAATTCATAGGGGTTATCTTGTACACAAAGAACTGCAAAGCTGCTATGCCAGAGCACAGAATTTTAAGGATAAAGCAACAACTGATTCCAATCCTTTCAAGGGAGAAATTCACGGCTCACTCGGTTCTACAGCTGTTGGGTTCCATGGCAGCCTCCGTCACCATTGTTCCCCTGGCCAGGTTTCACATGAGGCTTCTACAATGGCTACTGCTCACCCAATGGTATCCCTTTCAGCATCCTCTTTCAGCCATGATTCGAGTAACCCACAGGTGCAAACAGGATTTAAGTTGGTGGATGATGCACAATCTGTCACAATGGTCTCGCCCCTTCTCTCCCCAACAACCCAAAGCCACAGTGACCACGGCTGCCTCCCTGATGGGGGGAGGGGTTATGTCCGGGACAGACAGTCCAAGGCACTTGGTCCGAACTGGAGGCCCATCTGCTTATAAATGTTCTAGAGCTGAGGGCGGTGCTTCTGGAGTTGCAAGCATTCCATCCCCTGCTGCCATCTGGGACAATTGCAATTCAGACAACATGGCGGTGGTCTGGTACATTAACAAGCAAGGTGGAACCAAATCTTACCCCCTTTGTCGAGTGGCCATGAGGATATGGCAATGGCTACCAACCGTTTTCTTCTAGAAACGCACATTCCCAGGAGTTCCAACGTGATAGCATACAGACTCAGCAGGTGCATTCTTCAACCTCACGAGTGGTCCCTGAATCCCTTGATAGCAGCGGAGGTCTTCCACCGCTGGGGCCATCCTTGCTGCAACGTCTTTGGATCCCTGACCAACTACAAATGCAGCAACTACTTTGCCCTGATTCCACCTCCGGGACAGTAACAGGGATGCTCTAGTCCACGATTGGCCCTTGGGTCTTCTTTACGCTTTCCCACCCTTTCCCCTCATTCCCCAGTTTCTGAAGAAAGCCCATCAGTTGAAGAGCAAGGTGATCTTCATAGCGCCATATTGGCCTCAACAGATTTGGTTCCCTTTTCTTTGGCCTCACCTACTAGATCGACCATGGATTCTCCATCCAATCCCGGAGTTGATCTCAATCCACAGAACCTGATTCATCCCTACTTGAACAGCATGAAGCTCACGGCTTGGCTACTCCAGTTCCCTTGATTGCCAGGCAGAATGATCTTTCTTTACCAGTACATGACATTCTTATTGCATCTCATAAGTCTTGCACTAGAATTCCTTATCTAAGCAAGTGGAAAAGATTTACCTGTTGGCTGAAAGTTAAACAAGTAGATCTCTTCTCAGCACTAGTGTCGATAATACTAGACTATCTGGCCGACCTTTTCCAATCGGGTCTATAGGCCTCTACCATTAGAGTTCATTTGGCTGCAATTTCTAATTTTCATGAGGGTGTCCAAGATTCCTCTCTTATGTCCCACAAATTATGCAAGACTTTCATAAAAGGTGTGAATCATCTACAGCCACCTTTTAGAGAACCTATTCAACCATGGGATTTATCATTAGTTCTAGAAGCTCTGACAATGCCACCTTTCGAACCAGCCTCTTCTTGTGACCTCAAGCATTTGTCATGGAAAACCTTGTTTTTGGTCACCATTATTTCTGCCAGATGTATTTCTGAGCTTCAAGCTTTATGTACCAAGGGGTCCATACTTGATTTGTCAAAGAGATAGAGTGTCTGAGAACTAATCCATCATTTCTGCCAAAAGTAATCTCTGAAATGTCCATTAATCAAACCATTGAATTGCCAGTTTTCTTTCCCAGTCATTCAGGGGAGAGTATTGCCTGCATACCCTAGATATCCACAGGCAAATCAGTTTTAACTAACAGGACTAGGTCCTTTCATAAATCTGACCAGTTATTTTTGGCCTTTTCTGGACCTAGATTAGGATCTGCTGTTGCTAAGGTCACATTAGCTAGATGGTTGAAGGACTGTGTGACCTTCATCTATACACAATGCAGTATCTCGTTGCCTACTACCATGAAAGCTCATTCAACAAGGTCGGTGGCAACTTCTGCTGCCTTCCATGCCAGAGCTTCTTTACATGACATCTATGCAGCTGCAACTTGGGCCACGTCTCATACCTTCATCAATCATTACAAATTGGATTTGGCCTCCAGGGGAAGAGCATCTTTCGGTTCTGTGGTGCTCAGGAATGACCTTCCATGAGAGCCTCCCAGGAATAGAGGTAGCTGGGGACTCTATCCCATGCGTAAGGAATGAACGAGGATTAATAATATCAGATAAAGAAGTGTCTTACCATAACATTCCATCTGTATTGTTGATCCTCGTTCATTCATTACGACCCTCCCTCCTTCCCCCTCCTGTGGTTTCTAGTGGATCTCACCATCCGGCTCTCTTGGGTTATTTGACCAGAGGTAGCCTCTACCTTCTTTGACTTGCAAACTCAATCTGAGGTAACAGGGAGAGGGGGATTGTGGGTAAGAGTTTAGCTCGAGAGTTTGAAGCTGACGCGAGCTTGGAAAATGGCCGGCTTGGTTCCGAGGTTGGAACCGATACCCATGCGTAATGACTGAACGAGGATCAACAATACGTTATCGTAAGACATAACTTCTTTTTCCAGCAACTTAGTATCATCTATTGTTCACAGTCTGTCTAAAGCATTCAGTACTGTTTCACACACAAAACATCCTACAGAGCTCCCATCCCTCAACTTCTCCCACTCAGCCTTGTCATAGTTCCACTGTTATTTCTCAGACAGCAAGCTGTAAAGTGGCAACAGAAATTTTCAGCCTACCTTCCTGTTTCCAGAGGTGTCTCACAAGGCTCAGTTGTAAGCCCCCTCTTATTTAATGTCTTTATAAACGCACTTCATACTGCTTCAATGCAAGCATCTCTCATACAATATGTCGAGCATGCCACCCTCATTTGCTCTGCCCCACCACCACAAAACTTAACAGACGTACACAAGACTCCTACATATCCATAAAAATGTAGGTACAAAAATCACAAGTCATTCTAAACCATAAAAAAACTAATTTGATGCTTTTTACCATTAAACTGCTGTTGGATCAAAAACAAATATTCCAAATTCTCTCCAAAAATAACCTCAGAATTGAAGTAGTTCAGCAAACAAAACCTCTGGGAGTCATAGTTGAGGAACACCTAAAATTTGATCAAAACATCCCCCAACATGTAAAAAAAAAAAAGCATATTGTTATTGTTATTATTATTATGCTTTACAGAAGTAAACTTTACCTCAGTGATAGAATAAAGTAAACCACTGCATCATCCATCTTACTTCTCTCTCTCCTGTATGCTTACCCCCATCCTTACAAGCCTTTTCACTAAAACACACTGCTTTCAAACTCTTGAACTGGCTTGAGCTTCCTCAAAACCTAATTCTTGCACAACTACTTACAGTTCATAGCCTAATCTATAAACCTAAAAACTGACCAGCTCTACAAGATGCACACATTTTACTCATCAGTTAGGGATCTTGCTTTCAAAATAAGCTACTTGTACATCAGCAAATCTAACAAATTCTTCTGGACACCTAGTTTACTCCTGCTACATCTTCAAACTGTAGAACTATGTTCCACTTGCATTAAAACAAATAGTCAAGCCAAATATTTTCAGAAAATCAGTGGAAACAACATCTACTTAACTCCTGGATCTGCTCTTGCTCATCCCAAGGCTAAATCCAAAACAGCAAGCACAACAATTACATTTCCATATCATCCCCCCACTTGTCAATAGCTGTCTTTTCATCAGTCTTGATCTAAAAACATTTCTAACTAACCACTAGTAGTCACTTTCTCCCATAATACTTCACTCTTACACATTCTTCCATTGCACTACTGTACACAAAGCTATTTTTATGTCTTATTCTACTGAACACAAAATGCCTCCATTATGTACAACAGTGGTATAGGTTCATAGGTAGGTACTAGGCTATCGGCCCAAGGGCCTAAGTAAGCCTAGCCAACAAAGTTCCCTGGCTTACACCAACCCAAGAAAGTTAATTTCCTGTGCCCCTGTCAAGCAGAGCCACAGAAGTGATCCCCAGGGTGTATTTCCTATTACCCATCCACTCATCAAGATTTTTCTTGAAGAGTGTTAATGAGGGACTTTGCTTGACATAGATGGGTAGCTTGTTCCAGAGTATGGGAAGTCTCTGGGACAGGAATCCATCCCTCCAGCATGTCCTGTTTATTTTGGTGACAAAGTTTAGGTCCCTAGAGCATGTAGCTCAGAGGGATTGGGATTTCTTTAGGTGTAGCATGTCCAGCAGCTCTGGGTTTGACATAGCTTTATATGTTAGGCAGAGGTCACCTCTGAATAGGTGATATGCTACAGAGTAAAGCTGGAGTTTTTTGAGGCGGTCAGTGTATTCCAGTAATCCTCTTTGTGAGGTACTTCTGTGGCCTTTCCAGCTGCTGCAGATGTCTTGTGAGGTACATTCCAAAAGGGGCCTTGTACTGTATAAGGGGTCTAATGAGTGTCGAGTAGAGGGGAACAATAACCTCTTTTTTTTTTGCTGGATAAGGACCCTTTTGCGATGAGGTGTGCCATGTAGAAGGATTTCCTGACTACTGTGGCAATGTGATTATCAAAGGAGAGGCTACTGTCCACCTGTGTCCTAAGGTCTCTTATCACACATTCGGTGTTAAGATTGCCATCTATGTGGTATTTCATGGGTACAGAGTTTTTATCAAAGGGGTAACGGTGCACTTTTTGGCATTGAGCTTGAGGCCATGGCTCTGATACCAGGCATCTGTCTCAGTGAGGTCCTTCTGTAGGATGCCCACATCATTTGGGGACTCTACTATAGCTCCTAGTTTGCAGTCATCGGCAAGCTTCATGAGCCAGTGTCCTTCTGTGTTAGCCTGTACTTCAGAAAAGTAGATGCCAAACAGGAGAGGTCCCAGGACTGAACCCTGTGGTACTCCACTTGTCAATGGTTTGAAGTCAGATTTGGAGTCTGCAACCTTTACAGTGTGGGTTCTGTCAGTGAGCCAGTTGGCAACCCATCTTGTGGCATAGGGATTTATACCTAGTTTAGTGAGTTTAGCTATAATTCCAGAGTGGGGGATGGTGTCGAAAGTCTTGGTGAGGTCAATATAGGCTGCGTGAACCACCTTACCCTTGTCTACGACTTTGGTGACTGCCTCAAAGAAGTTGACCAGGTTCAGGAGGCATGATCTGCCTTTCACAAACCCAAACTGGGTGGGGTCCAGAGTTTGAAGGTTGCCAATGTCTTTGTTTATGAATTCCATGATGCTATGTTCCATGGCCTTGCAGACCAGGCTCGTCAGGCTAATAGAGCAATAGTTCCCAGGATCAGTGGTGGCTCCCCCTTTGTGGAGTGGGATAACTGTTGCTGTGTGCCATTCAGTGGGCACAAAGCCTGATGTGAGGCTATTATTGAACATGCTGCTTAGTTGGGGAGCCATTTCATTCTGAAGTTCATGTAAAACGCAGCCTGGGATGTTGTCCAGTCCCATGGATGCTGTGTTTTTGGCTTTAGAGAGTGCTGCTTTTACCTGTGTAGTTGTGATTACAGGGACTTTGCATTCTTCCCCTGTAGATATGGACTCTTTAGGGGGTGAAAGGAGGGTAAAGTTGGCACTGAAAACTATCTGCCAGGATGTTGGCAATATCAGTTGGTTCTGTAATTTTTATGCCATTGTGCTGTAACTCAGAGCAGATCTGGGTGTTGCCATTGACATTCTTGACATAGCTATGGAATGCTTTGTGGTTGTCCTTAGAATCAGTGGTGGTCTTATATCTCAGCTTCTTACTGAGGCTGACCAGGGAGCTCCTCCACTCATGGGATTTTATTCGCTTTTGCAACAGTTTCTTCCTTCTGTTGTAGAGTATGTTTATTGCAGGGGACCGCCAGATTGGCTTCCTTTTTTTTTTTTTGGAGGATAGCGTCTTGGTTCTGTTTGGGATAGCACAATCCATGCACTCATGTAAGTGCTTATAGAGTGCATTTGTGTAGGATTCAGCAGTCGTAACTGTATTGTCCATCTGCATGGGTGTCATGAAGTTCACCACTTCTGTCTTAAGAAGCATGAAGTTGGCTTTGGAGAAATTTTTTACCATGGTTTCCGTAATGGGGGCTGGGGGCCGGATGTGGATATCTAGAGTGATTAGCTTGTGGTCGGATCTGACCAACGAGGAGTTGACTTCGAGTGTGGAACACCGGTCACTCATGCTGGTAATGACTAGGTCTAGGATATTGTTTCCCCTGGTAGGGGTGTGGATACGTTGATCCAGGGCATTGGAATTTATAAATTCCAGAAAGCACTGAGCGAAGGAGTTGGTACGTGAGTAGTTTTCCCAGTTAATGGTGGGGTAGTTGAAATCGCCCAATATTAGGGTGTTTGGTTGGACCCTAGTGTTTTCCAGTCTATCAAGAAAAGAGGAGTGGGAATCCTGGGGCATGGTGGTGGGGGATCTGTAGCTAGCTACAGTTTGGATTGCAGTTTTGCCTAGTGTTAGTTGCACCTGGATAACATCGGATGCATCATGCTGAGCAACTAGCCTGGAGGTGTGGATATCCTTAATGAATATGGACACACCTCTGCCTTTGGTGTTCTGTCCAGGTTAGATGGGCGAAAAGTGTCATATGAGTTATAGCCTGGTAATGCAGGGGTGCTCTCTGGAGCTTTGAACCAGTTCTCAGTCACTGCACAGATATCAATGTTCTCCATTTTAAGAAGTGAGTGCATTTTGAGATGTAGACTTCTAGCATTGAGTAGCATTACCCTCAGTTTTTGCTTGCCTGTTCCTGTTATGGTGGTGCATTTGTCATTTGAACCTTGCCTAAAAAAGGCACTATAGGGGAGTCAAGAGCCTTTGCCAGTACCTGGAATTCCAGGGTTGACAGGGGCAGGCCATCTCTGGCAAAGCATCGTGGCCTGTCGACCATGTCATCCCAGGCAGACATACTGGATCCCCTTAGAATGACACCAGAAGCTTAGCTAATTGTTGAAGTCAGTCATTTTGTCCTTGTACTGTGGTATCATTCTGGGCAGTGGCAGGATGCAACTCAGGGCTAGGGTCATACTTGCCTGGGCTGCAAGATCGGAGAGCACTTCCATGTCTCTTTTCATGTAGTCCAGAGAGGTACGTCTCAGGTCATTTACATCAACATGGACAATCAGAGAGTCATATTTTTACTTGTGGAGTGACCGGAGTGCGTGGGTTATGTGGCGGATCCTCGCACCTGACAGGTAGCTGACATTAACCATCTCCTTGTTTAGCCTGGTGAGTGGGCATCAATGTGCCGGACTATAGAGTCACCTATGACTAGATTGTCAGATGTTCTTCGTGTTTCACTGTTGCAGTCATCACATTTGGGTAATCTGCTGGCAGGTTGCCTTCACTCGGCCTGAATTCCAAAGTCTTGGGTCCTGCGTCGGTTGCTGTCTTCTCTTCCATGACGTCAGGTCATCAGAGGTATAAAACATGCAGCTGACGCCATTTTCTTCGGTCTTTCTTGCCGCACGGTGCCCAAAGCAGAAGCATTTCGCAAGTGTTGGTCGGCCAACTACTGAAATATTCGAGTTTGAGTTTCAGAACCGAAGTCGTCACTAAAGCCAAGTACCCCGTTGGGGAAACTGTTTTTTCTTGCTTTTTACCGATGTCAGAAAAAGTTAATAATTGTATTACTTGTGGGAAGCAAATACCTCATAAGGATTTCCATTTATACTGTATTCCTTGCCTAGGCCCTGATCACAACGTGCTTGGCTGTCGGTTTTCTGCTATATTTAACCAACGCACTATTAAGCATCGGTATATTTTTGCATCAAAGTATTTTGGAAACCGATTTAACTACCCAGAAATGTCATCGGATAGCAGTCCGACTACCGGAGTACATAAAAAACGCAAGGAAAAGGACAGAGAAAGGCAGTCGGGATCCAAAACCAATGACAAAGCTTCTCCTAAGCCAGTCGCCGGTACTTAGTGAGGCGCCTTCGCAGCCCCTGATACCAGCTACCTTCGAGTCACAGGCTTCTACCGACACCCATGTGGAGTCTGGCATGCCGCAAGATACTCAAGGTATTGGGCCGACGGATGTATCTCCCTTGGATGGGTCGAGAGCCGCTGAGCAGGCACCGGCTTCTGAGTGTGTATTCAGACCTCAACATTTGTATATCAAATGGACTACAGCTGCAAAAGCAACTTCTAAACCTAAAAGACCGACGCATGAGCCACGTGCACAGGCCTCTATGCCTAAAAAGCAGATGATCAAAATGGCTGAAGACCTTATTACCTTGATCAGGGGTACCCAACCCCCTCCAGATAAAAGGCCTAGACAAGACACTGATTATGAATCTTCAGATCAGGTTTCTATTTCTTCTGATCAGGAATTTTCTATACCTCCCTATGAGGATTCTGATGCTGAGGAGTCTGTTCCATCTGTATCTCCTCCTGAAGATTATTCATTTGGAGAAACCTTGCATACTTTGAGGGAGCATTTTCACTGGGAGAGTCAAGACTTCTCAGAATCAAAAAAGAGGCTCAGGGATTTCCTTCTTCCTCAGCACAAGCCTTTAGCCATTCCCCCTGTTTTAGACATTGTGGATGATATGTTTTCGGAGTCAAGCTTGACCCCTGACTCCTTACCTCCGGCTCCCAGTAAGCCTAACAGATATTACAGAGTCCCCGGCTCACATAAAGTTTTATTTAGAAACCCTGCTGTTGATCCTGAAACTATTTCACAGGGTCCAACGGGCGTTAAGGCCTCAACAGCAAAAAATCCTACCCCCTCTAGCAGAGATTCTAGGGTACTGGACAGATGGGGAAAAAAGGTTTATGCATCTGCAACCTTGGCAATCAGGGCCTTAAATGATCAATTTCATGTGCTTAAGTACCAACAACAAGTTCATGGGATTGCTGAAACAGAAAATTATGTTGATTTCAGAATGTGCAGAAAGTAAAGAATTGCAGGAATTATTGCATGCAGCTGAACAAGTTGGAAAGCATACTTTGCAATGTGGTTTTGACTCTCTAGAGGCCTCCTGCAGGGCCGCAGTTACTGGATCTGTGATTAGGAGGCATGCCTGGTTAAAGGAACAAAATTTGCCTGATCATGTTAAAGCTAAATTGCTAGATGCACCTTTACAGCATGATTCTCTGTTTGGTATTAAGGAAGAAGAGGTTTTAAAGAAAATGGAAGACTAAGCTAAGTCTATGCAAACTGTTAAAGATTTCTTACAAGTGCAGCCACCAAGATTCAGTAGACACTGGCCTACAAAAAATTGGTCCTTTCCTGTGTCAGACAGAGCTCAAAGGGACAAATCCAGACGCCCTAAGGGTTCCAGGTACCAGGCTCAAGACTCATACAGGTCAAAGCAGTGGGGCGCATCCACCTCCAAATCTGGAGGAGATAAAATGCAAACCTACAGAAAGCAATCCCAATGACTTCCCTCTGCCTACACCAAGCACTTATCTTTTGGCAGCACCCATGGGGGAAAATTAGCACTTTTTGCTCAAAATTGGCAGTTAATAACCCAGGACAAGTGGGTACTAAACATCATATCACAGGGATACAGATTCCATTTCCCCACACTTGTGTCTTTCGGCTTTTCCCGGTTAGGCTTCGCCACAGCGGAAATCCGGTCCGCTAATGATTGGCAGTAGATTTTTACGTGCCAACTTGCCGGGCCTGACGCACAACCTTCAATGAAGGAACGCCCATTCACGCATGTCGCCACACAGAAGACATTCTAACTGAGAATTGAACGGGACAACGTCTTACTGTGAGACGACAACGCTACCGCAGCACCACCACCACACTGCCAATGGCAAATGGTTGGCCAGATCTGCGAAAAAATCAATGGGCAGAGGCACAGAAACAGGTTATGTCCCTCACGGATATGGGGGCCATTCAGACAGTACCAGAACAGGAAAAAGGACAAGGTTTTTACTGGACTGTTCTTGGTACCCAAAAAGGACAAGCCCTAGTGGCCAATACTGGATTTATCAATTTCAAGCACATACCTGGGCATTCCAAAATTCAAAATGACACTTTGCAGCAGCTTCTGCCCATGCTGGGCAAGAATGCTTGGCTGGTGACTTTAGACCTAAAAGAGGCATACCTGCATGTCCCAATAAGGCAGTCATGCAGAAGATACCTCAGATTCAATGCTGGCTTAATGCATTACCAATTCTCTGCACTGCCCTTTGGCTTATCTACTGCGCCCAGGGTCTTTACAAAGTGCCTGGCACCAGTAATTGCATTTTGCAGACAAAGAAGTATACAAATATATCCTTACTTGGACGACTGTCTCATTCAAGCAGAGAACAAGGACACTCTTCTACGACACCTGGTGTTTGTGAAAAGGCATATAACATGACTAGGGTACACAGTCAACGAAAATAAATCAAAACTAGTACCCTCTCGAGATAATATTCCTGGGTGCAAGCTTAAATACAACTGCCCAGATGGCTTATCTCACGCCAGACAAACAAAGGCAACTGACTACCTATTTCAAAATGTTGGCAACAAAGGCCCATTTATCTGCAAGAAAAATTCTGCAGGCTTTGGCTTCATGGCATACTGCATCCTACTAATTCCATATGCAAGACTGCATATGAGGAAACTTTAGTGGTACCTAAAAAGTGTTTGGACTCAGCATTGCCACAGCCTGGAAACAATGATTACTCTCATTCCCTGCCTGCGATAGGAGTTTAGATGGTGGGCGAAGGCTTGTCACCAGAACAAGGGACAGCCATTCACATTACCCCCAGCCAGGCAAATACTAACAACGGATGCTTCAGATTATGCCTGGGGGGCCCACATGGCAGAAAGATGCATTCAGGGCACATGGTCCTCAAACCAAATGAATCTACATATCAATCAAAAGGAGATGCTAGCTGTTCAAAATGCCCTGACAGCCTTCAAGGACCTACTTCATACAGGACAACTACTGATAAAGACTGACAACACCACGGTCACGTGGTATATAAACAAGCAGGGGGGGCACACATTCTTACCCCCCTTTGTAGACTAACCATGACTTTGTGGGTCACAGAATTAACTTACCAAGTACATCTGCAGGCACAATTCCTGCCAGGAAAGGAAAACACTCCGGCAGACGAACTAAGCAGAAACCTCATGGATCCCCACGAGTGGCAGCTGGATCCACAAGTCTTCAGCATGATAACAAGGAAATGGGGATGCCTGGACCTAGATCTGTTTGCCTCCCCTCACAACTACCAACTAAAAAGATTCTGCACAAGGACTTGTAACAGACAAGCATTGAAAGTGGACGCCCTATCTTTCAGCTGGAAAAACTTATCAGTATATGCCTTTCCTCCACTGCCTCTCATCCCCAAGGTACTCCTAAAAAGGTCAGACAGGAGAAGCCAAAGATGATACTGATTGCCCCAGACTGGCCCCGCCAGTACTGGTATCCAATCCTAAGGAACTTGTCTCAATGCCCAGCTTGGACCTTACCTCAAATACCTCATCTACTGTCCCAGCAAAACAATCAGATCCTGCACAGCCAACTCAGTACTTTAAACCTGGCAGCATGGCAGATAATGTAGTCATGCAAAACACAACTCTCAGTAAAGCTGTGGTGGATGTACTAGAAAATCTTATGCTGGAAAATGGAAGAGATTCTGTGCTTGGAACCGGGCACAAGGAACTGATACAGCTGTTCCAAATATTCCTCAGATTTTGCAATACTTAACTGAGATGCTGGACAAAGGCCCATCTTTTTCATCAATTAAAATTCATGCCTCTGCCATTTCGGTTCAATACAATACAGAGCCACTAATTTTTTCTCATCCTTTATTAAAGCAGTACCTCAGAGGAGCCAAAAACTTAAGGCCGCCAAGGAGATCACCAATGCCTGCATTGGGACCTCAACTATGTCTTGGAAATACTCACCCTGCCTCCTTTTGAGGCAGCTGCTACTGCTGACATAAAGATTTTATCTTGGAAAACAGCTGTGCTCCTAGCAATAACTTCTGCAAGACTGGTTTCAGAGTTACAGGCACTCATGGCTGTGGAACCTTTTATCATATTTTATCCAGACAGCGTCTCTCTAAGGACAAACCCAACATTTATGCCTAAGGTGGTGTCCAGTGTGGTTCTTAACCAAACTATTCATCTGCCAACTTTTTATCCAAATCCACAGAACAAGGGGGAGAGAATTCTGCATTCTTTGGACGTACACAGACAACTTAGATTCTACTTGGACAGAACCAAAGATGTCCTTCAAGGATGCATCTGCAGTCCTAACAAATGGGTTGTCCTGTCCTCAGGCAGCCCTTCGGTCGGCCGGATTCCAAAGTCTGGGTCTGGCCTTGGCTGATGTCGCACTTCACCCGACATCATAGCTGCAGTTCTTCGGGTATAAAGGTATCAGCCGACGCCATTTTCCACAGTCTTTCTTGCCGCGTGTTGCCCGAAGCAGAAGCTGTTCGCAAGTGCCGGTCGGTCAGAACCAGAGATTACTACTACCGAAGACTTCTAAAAAGCTAAGTACCCCGTTGGGGACTCTTTCTTGCCTCAGCCGATGTCAGAAAAAGTGAATAACTGTTTAACTTGTGGGAAACAAATACCTCATAAAGATTTCCACTCTTACTGCCTACCTTGTTTAGGCCCAGACCACGACGTAGCAGCTTGTCTAGCCTGTGCTTCTTTCAACCGACGGACACTTAGACGTCGGTCGGAATTTGCTGAGGAGTTTTTCGGCTCCGCTTTTGCTTACAACATGCCATCGGAAACTCCGACTTCGCAATTAACTAAAAAGCGCAAGGAAAAGGACCGACACTCGCGGTCCGCGGTTTTGGCCGAAACCGCGGTTAAGTCAACCGCGAGTGTCTCGGTTTCGGCTGAAACAGAGTCCACGGTCCTTCCTTCGGCCGAAAGCTTGCCTCCTACCGAGGCCTCATCCAGCATGGCTGAATCTGCTACTGAAATACCACCTGCTCTTGCAGGTTCACAGGATTTATCTGATACTATCCCTTTAGATATATCTACTCCTGCACGTGGAGCTGCTAGGCCCCCTGCATCCATGTCGATTAAGGCTTTTGCCAGGGCTAAAGCAGCAAAATCAACCAAAACTGTGCCTGCTAAGACCCCCTCTCACAGGCCTAGCTCTAGTACTCAAATGCTTAGTCTAGCAGAGGATCTTATTTCTTTGATAAGGGGATCCCAACCTCACCCTGACAGGGCCTCTCACCCACCTCCAGAGAAGAGGCCTAGAGCAGAGCCCCCTGAGCCAGTTTCTTCAGATTACTCCTCTGATGATTCAGAAAATACAGACCCTCCAGAGGGCCCTTATTCTCCTTATGAGGACTCTGATGCAGAAGACTCCATTCCTTCGGCCTCTCCTCCTAAGGAATTTTTTTTTTTGGGGAAACCTTGCATGCTATGAGGGAACAATTTCAATGGCAGGGCCAGGATTTTTCAGACTCTAGGAAAAGGCTTAGGACCTTTTTGCATTTGCCACAGTAGACCTTTAGCCATTCCCCCAGTACTTACTGTTGTAGATGATGCATTTAATGATGCTTGTACTGCTCCTGATTCACTTCCTCCGGCCCCTGCTAAGCCCGACAGGTACTACAGGGTTCCGGACACACATTATCGTTTGTATAAGGCTCCTTTTGCAGATCCTGAAACTATTTCTCAGGGACCCAAGGCAGTAGCAGCTACCTCTGCCAAAAACCCCCTCCCCTCTGAAAGGGAACCTAGGGCCTTAGAGAGATGGGGTAAAAAAGTTTACACTTCTGCTACTCTTTCGGCTAGGGCCTTAAACTGTCAATTCCACATGATTCAGTATCAGGAATTTATGTTAGATCAGTTAACTAAAAAACTGTCCTCGCCTGAACCATTAGACAAAAAATCTCTTCAGGAAATGGTACATAACATTCAGCAGGTCAGTAATCATTCCTTAAAATGCGGCTATGCTGCACTGGAGGCTTCCTTTAGATCAGCTATGACTGGTACAGTGATCAGAAGGCATGCATGGTTAAAAGAGCAGTCCTTACCAGACCATGTTAAATCAAAGCTTCTAGATGCTCCCATGGATAAGCTCAATTTGTTTGGCTCCCCTGCACAGCAGGTGCTGAAGAAGGTGGAAGAGAAAGCAAAATCTGTCCAGACAGTCAAGGATTTCTTACAGGTCCAGCCTCCAAGGTTTAGTAGGAACTGGCCTTCCAAGAATTGGTCCTTTCCAGACACCACCAGAGCACAGAGAGGCAGGAATAGGCGCCCAAGAGGCAGGGGTCAATCCAGAGGTGCCTACAGGGGACGTCAGTGGCAGCCTAACAACCAGCGAAGTACTGCCACAGATCCAGCCACTACCACTTCCACAGGACAATCACAGCTCTGAGACCGCCTACCAGGGAACAACTAGAAGCACCCTTAGGCGAAAAACTAGCCTTATTTTCGGAAAACTGGCATCACATCACAAGAGACAAATGGATTTTACAGACAATAGACCAAGGTTACAGGTTTCGCTTCCATACTCTACCAAGGAAGAGAGGAATGCCAAACCTACCTCCAAATCAAAAGACAAAAGCTCTAGAACAAATAGACCACTTAATAAGGATGAGAGCTATACAAAAGGTACCGTCTATGGAACAAGGGCAAGGATTTTACTCCAGACTTTTCCTGGTGCCAAGAAAAGAAAACCAATGGAGACCTATTCTTGACCTGTCCGCTCTAAACACATATCTCATTGTTCCAAAATTCAAAATGCTGACCCTACAGCAACTTCTTCCCATGCTGGGCAAGGAGTCTTGGCTGGTAACTCTAGATCTCAAGGAGGCATACCTGCATGTCCCCATACGACCAAATTGCAGAAGATACCTCAGATTTCTTGCAGGATCAGAGCATCATCAATTCTCATCATTGCCCTTTGGCTTATCTACTGCGCCCAGAGTATTCACAAAATGCCTGGCATCAGTAATTGCTCATTGCAGGCTTCAGGGAATTCAAATTTACCCTTACCTGGACGACTGCCTGTTACAAGCGGACAACAAAAAAAAATTACAAAAAGATTTGAAAAAGGTTATTCATCTACTACAAGCCTTGGGATACACAGTCAATATAAAAAAGTCAAGGCTGATACCATCCCAAAGGATAACCTTCTTGGGTGCAGAACTGGACACATCAAATCAAATGGCATCCCTCACAGCAGAAAAGCAGAAGCACCTTCCTCTCTATTTCATGGCATTAACAACGCAGAACCAGCTAACAGCAAGGAAAGTCCTGCAAGCCCTGGGTTACATGGCATCCTGCATAATATTGATTCCACATGCCAGACTACATATGAGGAAGTTACAATGGTACCTAAGGAATTTATGGTCTCAGCACAAGCACAGCCTAGAAACCCAAATTCCAATAATTCCATGTCTGAAGGAAGAATTCCAATGGTGGGCTCAGGCCTGTCAATTGAACAAGGGACTGCCCTTCCACAGCCCTCAACCAAGCCAGACTATCACCACGGATGCCTCAGACCTCAGTTGGGGGGGCACACATGCTGGACAAGTGCATACAAGGCCTATGGACTCAAGACCAGCTGAACCTACACATAAATCAAAAGGAGATGCTGGCAGTAAAACTGGCAATTCAGGCATTCAGACCGTTTCTTCGACAGGGTCAATTGCTGATAAGGACGGACAACACCACAGTTATGTGGTACATCAACAAACAGGGAGGCACACATTCATACCCTCTATGCCGGATGGCAATGGACCTCTGGAATGTGGCCCTGATCTTCAACATTCAGCTACAGGCAATATTTGTACCAGGAAAAGAAAATATACTAGCAGACATCCTAAGCAGAACTACCACGGATGCCCACGAATGGATGCTGCATCCAGACATCTTCAAATCCATTACAAGGAAATGGGGACTACCAGAAATAGACTTATTCGCATCCCCACACAACCACCAATTGAAAAAATTCTGCACAAGGACATACCACCCACTTGCTTGGAAGGTGGACTCCCTATCTTTCAGTTGGAAAAACCTGACAGCATATGCATTCCCACTTCTTCCTTTGATGCACAAGGTGCTACTGAAGATCAAAGAGGACCGACCAAGGATCATCCTGATAGCTCCAGACTGGCTGAGGCAGCATTGGTACCCATTACCGAGGAGTATGTCTCGGGAACAAATATGGCCTCTGCCCCTAGTTCCCTTACTGCTAACACAGAACAACTTCAAAACCCTGCATCCAAACCTGAAAACGCTACAGCTAGCTGCCTGGAACATTGCATAAGACAAAATAACCCAGATTTATCTCAAAGGGTTAAGGACATTATCTTGGAGGCTCGCAGACCCTCAACAAGGAAAACTTATTCAGCAAAATGGAAAAGATATCTCATTTGGAGTGCAGCAAAGGAGAAAATGTGTCACTGGCAAACATAGCTAACATCCTGGAATACTTGGCAGAACTTTTCCACAATGGCCTGTCCTATTCTTCCATTAAGATTCATGCATCAGCTATTTCAGCAGAATACAACATGGATCCTCCAGTCTTCTCACATCCTCTACTCAGGCAGTTTCTGAGAGGAATTAAAATGTAAAACCACCAAGGAAGCCACCATTGCCCGCTTGGGACTTGAACTTTGTGCTAGAAAAGTTGACACTCCCTCCTTTTGAGCCAGCAGCAACAGCAGAATTACAGTACTTATCATGGAAAACTGCTTTCCTGCTTGCAATCACTTCAGCAAGAAGGGTTTCTGAATTACAGGCATTAATGGCAGTACAGCCCTTCCTTATCTTCCATCAAGATAGTGTCCATGAGAACTAATCCTACTTTTATGCCAAAGGTGGTCTCCAGAGTATCTTTAAACCAAGCTATTCACCTGCCTACATTCTTCCCCAACCCACAGAACAGGGGAGAAAGGCTATTACATACCTTGGATGTACATAGACAATTGCGCTACTACCTGGACAGAACCAAGAGCAATAGAAAACTGACCAGTTACTGGTAGCATATGCAACAGGAATGGAAGGAAAAGCAATTTCAAAACAGACAATCTCTAAGTGGATAGGAAATTGCATTAGATTTTGTTACTCTTACCATGGGAAGACAACTCCAGAAAACATCAGACCTCATTCCACAAGGGCTACAGCCACTACTACAGCTTTTTTACGAGGAGTGGCTACCAAAGACATTTTAGAGGCTGCTACTTGGAGCTCCGTGCATACATTTGCCAAGCATTATAATCTACCCTTATACTCCAGATCCCGAGCAGGTTTTGCCACTGCTGTTTTGCAAGGGATCTTAACTACACCATAATCTTATTATCACCTCCTCCCCCAGTTTGGCTATGGTATTCTACCCATTTGTTAGGACTGCAGATGCATCCTTGAAGGACATAGTACAGTTTTGTACCTACCATAAATGTAGATGTCCGTGAGGTATGCATCTGCAGTCAGGATTACCGTCCCTCCTTCCCCTCTGTGGTACTCCTAGGGTATTTGCCCATCTTCTAGCTAGCTGGGGGAATATATTATGGTGTATTTGTTTGTATATATGTACATACATGTGTATTTTTTATTTGCTCTCTGTTATTTGGAAACTTTTACATTTATCCAAATTTAGCCTTCCTAGAGGGCATCTGGCATCTGGGGCAAGAAACACTGAGGAAAATGGCGTCCGCTGATACCTTTATACCCGAAGAACTGTAGCTATGACGTCGGGTGAAGTGCGACATCAGCCGAGGCCAGACCCAGACTTTGGAATCCGGCCGACCGAAGGGCTGCCTGAGGACAGGACAACCCATTTGTTAGGACTGCAGATGCATACCTCTCGGACATCTACATTTATGGTAGGTACAAAACTGTACTTTTTCAGGAAGACAGAGCAATTACTAGTAGCATATGCTGCAGGATCACAAGGAAAGGCTGTCTCAAAGCAGACTATTTCAAAGTGGATAGGGCACTGCATTCATTTCTGCTATTTACACCATAGCAAGCCAGTGCCTAAGGGCATTAAGCCACATTCAGCCAGAGCTGCAGCCACTTCAGCAGCCTTTCTCAGGGGAGTCCCAACCAAAGACGTATTAGAGGCTGCTACTTGGAGTTCATTGCAGACCTTTACAAATCACTATCATCTGCCACTCTACTCTAAATCCAGGGCAGGCTTTGCCACTGCAGTTCTGCAGGGCCTCATAGCCGCTCCTAATGCTGTTTAGCTCCAGCCTCCCAACCGTAGCTTTGGGACTCTATCCAAATGTAATGACTGCAACAGTGAAACACGAAGAATATAGTAGATGTCCTTCAAGGATGCATCTGCAGTCTTTACAAATGGGTTGTCCTGTCGTCAGGCAGCCCTTCGGTCGGCCGGATTCCAAAGTCTGGGTCTGGCTTCGGCTGGTGTCGCACTTCACCCGACGTCATTGCGGCAGTTATTCGGGTATAAAGGCATCAGCCGACGCCATTTTCCTCAGTCTTTCTTGCCGCGTGGCGCCCGAAGCAGAAGCTGTTCGCAAGTGCCAGTCGGTCAGATCCAGAGATTACTACTACCGAATACTACTTCGAAGACTTCTATAAAGCTAAGTACCCCGTTGGGGACTCTTTCTTGCCTCAGCCGATGTCAGAGAAAGTTAATAACTGTTTATCTTGTGGGAAACAAATACCTCATAAAGATTTCCACTCCTATTGCATACATTGTTTAGGCCCAGACCACGACGTAGCAGCTTGTCTAGCCTGTGCTTCTTTTAACCGACGGACGCTTAGACGTCGGTCGGAGTTTGCTGAACAGATTTCGGCTCCGATTTTGCCTACATTATGCCGTCGGATCCTCCGACTACGCAAATAACCAAAAAACGCAAAGAAAAGGATCGACACTCGCGGTCCGCGGTTTCGGCCGAAACCGCGGTTAAGCAAACCACGAGTATCTCAGGTATCGGCCGAAACAGAGCAAGCAGTTCTTTCTTCAGCCGATAACATGCCTTCTACCGAGGCCTCTTCTAACCTGGTAGAAACGGCTTCTGAAATCCAACCTTCTGTTGCGGTTTCACAGGATTTATCAGACACCATTCCCCTGGATATTTCAGCCCCTGCACGTGGAGCTGCTAGGCCTCCTCCAGCTTTGTCTATTAAGGCCTTTGCCAGGGCTAAAGCAGCCAAAGCATCAAAACCTGTGCCTGCCAAGCCCCCCTCTCACAGGCCCAGCACCTGCTCCCGTATGCTTTCTTTGGCTGAGGATCTCATCTCTTTAATACGTGGAGCCCAGCCTCATCCAGACAGGGCCTCTCTCCCTCCTCCAGAGAAGAGGCCTAGAGCAGAGCCCCCTGAGCCAGTATCCACAGATGAATCCTCTGATGACTCAGAACATATAGACCCTCCTGAGGCTTCTTATTCTCCTTACGAAGACTCTGATGCTGAGGAGTCCATCCCTTCAGCCTCTCCTCCTGAGGAATTTTCCTTTGGGGAAACCTTGCATGCTATGAGGGAACAATTTCAGTGGCAGGGCCAAGATTTCTCAGACTCTAGAAAAAGGCTTAGGACCTTTCTACATTTGCCACAGCATAGGCCTTTAGCTATACCTCCAGTTCTTTCTGTTGTTGATGATGCATTTAATGATGCTTGCACTGCTCCTGATTCTTTACCTCCGGCTCCTGCTAAGCCCGATAGGTACTACAGGGTCCCGGACACTCATCACCATTTATATAAGGCTCCTTTTGCAGATCCAGAGACTATCTCCCAGGGTCCTAAAGCTGTAGCAGCTACTTCCACTAAAAACCCCCTCCCCTCTGAAAGGGAATCCAGGTCCTTAGAGAGATGGGGTAAAAAAGTTTACACCTCTGCTACTTTGTCAGCTAGAGCTTTGAACTGCCAATTTCATATGATTCAATATCAAGAGTTTATGCTTGACCAGTTGACTAAAAAGCTGACCTCTGAAGAATCTTTAGATAAAAAGTATGTTCAAGAAATGGTACATAACATATACTACAGGTTAGTAACCATTCTTTAAAATGTGGCTATGATGCACTGGAGGCTTCCTTTAGATCAGCCATGACTGGCACAGTTATCAGGAGGCATGCATGGTTGAAAGAACAGGCATTACCAGACCATGTCAAATCTAAGCTTTTGGATGCACCTATGGACAAGGTCAATTTATTTGGTTCCCCTGCACAGCAGGTACTAAAAAAGATGGAAGAGAAAGCAAAATCTGTGCAAACAGTGAAAGATTTCTTACAAGTTCAACCTCCAAGGTTTAGCAGGAACTGGCCCTCCAAGAATTGGTCCTTTCTGGACTACTCTAAGGCACAAAGAGGCAGGAATAGGCGCTCTAGAGGCAGAAACCAATCCAGGGGTGCCTACAGGTGTCGCCAGTGGCAAGGTAACAACCAACGAGGCACGGATACAGCCACCACCACTACAACAACTCAATCACAGTGACTTGGCGGTGGCACCGCCTACCAGGGAACAACTAGAAGCACCCTTAGGCGGAAAGCTAACCTTATTTTCAAGAAACTGGCACTGCATTACAAGAGAAAAATGGATTTTACAAACTATAGACCAAGGTTACAGGTTCCATTTCCATACTCTACCTGGAAAGAGAGGAATGCCAAACCTACCACCTACTCAAAGGACAGAAGCTCTAAAACTAATATCTCAATTATTAAGAATGAGAGCTGTGGAAAAGGTACCATCTATGGAGCAAGGAAAGGGATTTTACTCCAGACTCTTCCTAGTACCAAGAAAAGAAAACAAATGGAGGCCTATTCTAGACCTGTCCTCTTTAAACACATTCCTCATTGTTCCAAAATTCAAAATGCTGACCCTACAGCAGCTTCTTCCCATGCTGGGCAAGGAGTCTTGGCTGGTAACTCTAGATCTCAAGGAGGCATACCTGCACGTCCCCATAAGACCAATTTGCAGAAGATACCTCAGATTTCTTGTAGGATCAGAGCATTATCAATTCTCAGCATTGCCCTTTGGCTTATCTACTGCGCCCAGAGTGTTCACGAAATGCCTGGCATCAGTAATCGCTCATTGCAGACTTCAGGGGATTCAAATTTATCCCTACCTGGACGACTGCCTGATACAAGCGGACAACAAAAACAAACTAACAGAAGACTTACAAAGAATCATTTACCTGCTGCAAGCCCTGGGATATACAGTCAATACAAAAAAGTCAAGGCTGATTCCATCCCAAAGAATAACCTTTCTGGGTGCAGAACTGGACACATCAAAACAAATGGCATTTCTAACTGCAGAAAAGAAAGAGCAACTTCCTCTCTACTTCTTGGCATTAACAAAGCAGAACCATCTAACTGCAAGGAAAGTGCTACAAGCTCTAGGCTTCATGGCATCCTGCATAATACTGGTCCCTCATGCCAGGCTGCATATGAGAAAGCTACAGTGGTACCTAAAGAATTTGTGGTCCCAGCACAAGCACAGCCTAGAAACCAAAATTCCAATGATCCCATGCCTGAAGCAAAAGTTCCTATGGTGGGCTCAGGCCTGCCAATCAAACACAGGATTGCCCTTCTGCAAAAGTCAACCAAGACAAACCATCACGACAGATGCCTCAGACCTCGGTTGGGGGGCACACATGCTGGGCAAGTGCATTCAAGGCCTATGGACTCAAGACCAGCTGCATCTGCACATAAATCTAAAAGAAATGATGGCAGTAAAATTGGCAATCCAGGCATTCAGACCTTTTCTCCAAGAAGGCCTGTTGATGATAAGGACGGACAACACCACAGTTATGTGGTACATCAACAAACAGGGAGGCACACACTCATATCCTCTATGCCATCTGGCACTGGACCTATGGGATGTGGCTCTGAGCTACAACATTCAGTTACAGGCAATTTATGTACCAGGGAAGGAAAACATTCTAGCAGACATATTAAGCAGAACTACAACAGATGCCCACGAATGGATGCTGCATCCGGACATCTTCAAGGCCATCACAAGAGAATGGGGATTACCACAAATAGTCTTGTTTGCATCCCCATGCAATCACCAGTTGAAGAAATTCTGCACAAGGACTTACCACCCACTTGCTTGGAAGGTGGACTCCCTATCTTTCAGTTGGAAAAGCCTGACAGCATACGCATTCCCACCACTACCTTTGATGCACAAGGTGCTTCTGAAGATCAAAGAGGAACGTCCGAGAATCATTCTGATAGCTCCAGACTGGCCAAGACAACATTGGTACCCACTGCTGAGGAGCATGTCCCGGGAACAAATATGGACACTGCCCCTGACCCCATTACTGTTAACACAGAACAACTACAACATCCTGCATCCAAACCTAAAAACTCTGCAGCTAACTGCCTGGAACATTACATAACAGCAATTAACCCAAATTTATCCCAAAGGGTTAAAGACATAATCCTGGAGGCTCATAGACCTTCAACAAGAAAGAATTATGCAGCAAAATGGAAAAGATATCTCATCTGGAGTACTGCAAAGGGGCAAGATGTGACACTGGTGAACATAGCCAACATCCTGGAGTACTTGGCGGAGCTCTTCCATACAGGCCTGTCCTATTCTTCCATCAAGATAAATGCATCAGCTTTTTCAGCAGAATACAGCTTGGATCCTCCTGTCTTCTCGCATCCTCTGCTCAGACAGTTTCTGAGAGGAATTAAAAATGTAAAACCTCCCAGGAAACCTCCATTGCCAGCATGGGACTTGAACTTTGTGCTAGAAAAACTGACTCTTCCCCCTTTCGAACCAGCAGCAACAGCAGAATTACAATACTTATCCTGGAAGACTGCTTTCCTGCTGGCAATAACTTCAGCAAGAAGGGTCTCTGAACTACAGGCATTAATGGCAGTGCAACCCTTCCTGATCTTCCATCAAGATAGAGTGTCCATGAGAACAAATTCTACATTTATGCCTAAGGTGGTATCCAGAATCTCTTTAAATCAGGCTATCCACCTTCCTACATTCTTCCCCAACCCACAGAACAGGGGAGAAAGGCTCTTACATACCTTGGATGTACATAGACAATTACGCTACTACCTGGACAGGACAAAAAAACAATAGAAAAACTGACCAGCTTCTGGTAGCATATGCAACAGGAAAGGAAGGAAAACCAATTTCAAAACAGACAATCTCCAAATGGATAGGAAATTGCATTAGATTTTGTTACTCCTACCATGGAAAGAAAACTCCAGAGAACATCAGGCCTCACTCCACAAGGGCTACAGCCACTACCACAGCTTTCTTACGAGGAGTGGCTACCAAGGACATTATAGAGGCTGCTACTTGGACCTCCGTGCATACATTTGCCAAGCATTATAATTTACCTCTATACTCTAGATCCCGTGCTGGTTTTGCCACTGCTGTTTTGCAAGGGATCCTAACTACACCATAATCTCTTCTCATTTCCTCCTCCCCTAGTTTAGCTATGGTATTCTACCCATTTAAAGACTGCAGATGCATCCTTGAAGGACATAGTACAGTTTTGTACCTACCATAAATGTAGATGTCCTAGAGGAATGCATCTGCAGTCAGGATTACCCACCCTCCTTCCCCTCTAAGGTACTCCTAGGGTATTTGCCAATCTTCAGCTAGCTTGGGGGGATCTATTATGGTGTATTTGTTTGTATATATGTACATACATGCTTATTTTGTGTGTTTGCTCTCTACTATTTGGAAACTTTGGCTTTTATCCAAATTTAGCCATCCAAGAGGGCACCTGGCATCTGGGGCAAGAAACACTGAGGAAAATGGCGTCGGCTGATGCCTTTATACCCGAATAACTGCCGCAATGACATCGGGTGAAGTGCGACACCAGCCGAAGCCAGACCCAGACTTTGGAATCCGCCAATCAAGGGCTGCCTGACGACAGGACAACCCATTTGTAAAGACTGCAGATGCATTCCTCTCGGACATCTACATTTATGGTAGGTACAAAACTGTACTTAGTAGTCCAAGTTACCCACCCGTTTATATTGGTATATATATATATATATATATATATATATATATATATATATATATATATATATATATATAAATTTTGGCTACCCTTTTATCTGGAGCAAGAATAACTGAAGAAAATGGTGTCTGCTGCTTCTTTTATACCCCTGACGACCTGACGTCAGGGAAGGGGTGACAGCAGCCAACGCAGGACCCAAGACTTTGGAATTCAGGCCAACTGAGGGCAACCTGCCAACAGGATTACCCAAATGTAATGACTCCAACAGTGAATACACTCTAACATCTACATTTATGGTAAGTGTACACAACTGTACTTTTCTTCTGATGTTATACAAGTGTTCATATATTCTCTCCCCGCAATTTTCTATCAGTTTTGCCTATATACAACGCAGAGCAAACCTGACATTGTGCTAGGCAAACTATTCCCTTTAAGTTACAATTATATTTGTTCCTCGTAGAGTAATTTATTCCTCTTATAGAAAATTTTTTGCCTACCTCTATATGTGTGCAATAATTGCACATACCATGGCTTCCTACACTAGACTTTTGTTTAGATGACTCAAGAATAGTTTTGAGGTTCCTTCCTCTTTTGAATACTACTTTCGGTGTACCCTTAAGTCTACTTGATGTAGTGTCGTCTGAACTAATAAACTGCCAGTTTTTATTTATAATCTCTAGAATTCTATGGATGTCAATACTGTATGTTATGATAAATCTAATTGTGTCCCCCTGCTTATTGGACTTGGATTCATTTCCGTTAAACAGATTTTCTGGAGTTTGTCTATTGTCTGCACTCAATATGGGTTTGTAAATGCCTCTCAGTCTTTTTCCATGCACTTCCTGCACTAATTCCCTAACCAAGGTTCTAGGGTATCCTCTTTTTGTAAACATACTTTCCAACATTTCACATTCTGATATAAATTCACTACTGTGAGATATCATCCTTGCAGCTCGTACCAGCTGTCCCTTCACTACTGCCCGTTTTTGTGATGGGGGATTGCAGCTAGTATAATACAGGAATGAGTTGGAATATGTATCCTTTCTAAAAACTGAAGCTGCAAAGCTATGGTTATAGTAATCCTTTCTCAGGTCGACATCTAAGTACGAGATCCTTTTAGAACTAAAACTGTAAGTAAATTTCAAAAAGCTATTTGTACTGTTCAGGTACTCAATCAGGTTTGATGCTTCTTCTTCTCCCCCCTTAAACAACACGAAGATGTCCAAAAAATGGGTGTAAAAACAAACAATATCCCTGAATTGTGTTTTTTTGTACACAAACTCCTTCTCCCAGAAGGCCAGAACTAAGTTCGAGAAACTAGCTCCAACTGGGGACCCCATGGCTACCCCCACTTTTTGCAAGAAAAACTTCTTGTCAAATGTTATATAATTATTTGATAATATAATATCTAGGAGTTCATTGATAAGGTGTATTTCAGAGTCTGAGGCCCCAAGCTCTACTGACCCATTCAGTACCCTCTAACATTTATAGTGAGAAAATTCAATTCCTCTTAGAATTCTAACTTTTGAATATTTGCCAAAAAACTCCAGGAGTCCTTACAAACCTGTGGTTGTTTGGCCACATATTTTTTTAATATGCTGTCCACATATTTAGCGCAAGCATATGTTATACTGCCTCTCGCATCAACGAGTGGTCTCATAGGAGGATTTTCAGCATCTTTATGTATTTTAGGCACCCCAAATAAAATTGGTACTCTAGGGCCTGGCATGAAGGTAGACAAATCAATTCTTGCTTCGATAAACTATTCTTCTAAGGTAGATTTCAATCTGTTGTACACACTATTCAGTTCATTTATTGACACTTCCTCATATGTTGTACTATCAAGAACTTTACCCATTCTCAAGCTGTAATCATCTAAGTCCATTATTACTAGTCCCCCTCCCTTGTCCGGCTGCATTACTCTGACAGCAGCCCCCTCTAAAAGTGCAAGGGCCTGTCTTTCACTTCTAGTCACATTAAATTGCTTTGATTGCCTGTAGGTATTTACATGATTGTATATGTCTAATTCACATATACGTTCAAAAATTGCTAATGTCGGACATAATGGTGGGTTATATGTACTAGCAATATGGAGTGTGTAAGGTTCTTGAGGTTTATCACCAAAAAGTAGTTGTAGGTTAAGTTTTCGTACAAACAGATTCAAAGCTGTCAGTGTGTCCTCAGCTGTTACTTTTCTAGTTGGAACAAATGTTAGTCCTTTGGCTAAAACATCCGCTAGTGTTGTATCAATATCAATGCTAGAAAAGTTAAATATTTTAAAGTCACCTTCACTGTTGTAAATTGTTCTCTGTTTGCTTGTAATCGTCCCCCTCATTTCCCTTTTGGGACTCGTCCGTTCCTGCTGTAGTTGTAATACACACGTGGTAGACCCTGCCTCAGGTTGTAGCCTGAGGCTTGATTCTGAAAATTTAATTCAGCTTGTGGTTTGGCCGTTGTTCTTAGTTGTCCCACATTCCCTCAGCCTACATAATTGGATGTGTTGCTAGATACATTATTCCCTCCAATATTCGTCTGGTTATTGTTTTTGCAAGCCCTCTTCACTCTCCACATAGCGTTCGCTAGTCAAATCAGCCTGTTGTGGCAAAGTTGATCCTCCCCTTCCATGAGTTCCACCAATCACTGCTCCCGTTTGAGATAGGCTAGACCAGCAGCATACGCGTCCCTATCCCAGTTACGTTTTTTTACTTTGGTATTCATTAACTTGACCGTGTGGGTGTCTATACTGGAAAATATACGTTCATATTCATATTTATATCTATTAAAAGACAAGTCCATTTTTATGTTCTGATCAAGGGTTTTTGCTTCAACGATAATGTTTTTAATTCTAATATGGTAATGTTTATTCATTACCTCGAGAAGTTCTAACCCATGCTTATTAAAGAGTTTTAATAAGTCTTTATGAAAGTCCGAGGCACCCACCAGTCCCATAGGGTACTGCCACGATCTTAAGCCTTTCGGCACCAGACCCTCTGCAATACATTCCTTAAAATAAAATGTTTCTAATTGTAGTTTTTTAATCTTTAGTAATGTTGCATCAGATACCTTCAAATTGTTTGTAATACTGGAATCTCCTCCATCCACTTGTTCCGTATTGCCCGTCATACCAGATGTGGGAAGCTGAAACGGTGAGCAGTTTCATAACCACAAGTTAAAACTCTCCGGTGTGGTTCCATTAGGTCTCAAGGGCACAGCGTCAACTGTTGTATTAGATGTATTGTTGCTCGGCCCTGCTTGCAAATCTAGTCTAGGCAGTGATAAGTGTAAACTAAGGTTGAGTAAATCATCCTGTACCACTGTACTATTATGCCCATTGTTCTCTGTATTAATACCAGATGGAATTAGGCTCAAGTCCCGATGAATCAGTGATTGGGACAAACTTGATTTCTTAATAAAATTGTCCATTCTGTTGGTTAGAATTTCAACCTGTTGGATTAATGTTCCCATCAATATAGTTAGTCTTCCACTCTCATCTGCTGGTATAGGTAACGGAGTGTTGTTTGTTGAAGCATCCATCCTGATAGCACAAACAAATGAAACTAAATTTCCACAAGACATACTCAGCAACAACCACAGAAGTAGTATGGACCTTCAAACACCACTCCAAATGACACGAAAAAACACAAGTTTATTGTAAAGCACTTTTCGTCTGTGTTCTTACAGAGACTTCCTCAGACAAATTTAAAAAGAAACTTCAGAATATGTAAATCGAACTTTAAAAATTCGCATGACTCCCAAACACCTATCATTCACCAGAATGCATTCAAATAATGAATTAGGCTCATTAGAGTTTGTTCTCAGTTAAGGACGAAGCTTTCTTGTTCAGGCAGTAAACACTGCCCACATGCTACTGTATAATCGCACCACTATTCCTCAAGACAACTTACATAATTCAACACAATGTTACAAGATGAGGTATACAAAAACATGTAACCTTGATGTTTGTATAACCTTACTGATTATTAACATAAAAATTCTAAAAGTACACGACCAAAGAACAAAGTAGCATTTTAAAACAGTTCTTAAAATTCCTAAAAATAAATAAAAAGTAAGAAAACAAGAATACCCATCCAAAAATACATTGACTTATAAGACAGTTATTTAATATACCCTGGTAGTGCAGCTACAGTATTGTTATGAAATCTAACAAATAAATTATATGCTACAATAAGTTACTTTGATCCCAAGTCCTAAGACTTAAAAAAAAGTTACACTAGCAGGGCTATAAGCATAAATATACAATAAAATTGATATAATCAATAAATGATAACCAATTTATTGATTTTATTTGGTGTGCCTAAAGTGCATAAATGTGCTGAAAATCCTCCTATGAGACCACTCGTTGATACGAGAGGCAGTATAACATGTGCTTGCGCTAAATACGTGGACAGCATATTAAAAAAATACATGGCCAAACAACCGCAGGTTTGCAAGGACTCCTGGAGTTTTTTGGCAAATATTCAAAAGTTAGAATTCCAAGAGGAATTGATTTTTTTCACTATAGATGTACAAGATTTGTACACTTCTATTCCTCATTTAGGGGGTATCGAATAGGTCAGTCTATTATTGAAGGAGCTTGGGGCCCCAGACTCTGAAATACACCTCATCAGTGAACTCCTAGATATTATATTATCAAATAATTATATAACATTTGACAAGAAGTTTTTCTTGCAAAAAATGGGGGTAGCCATGGGGTCCCCAGTTGAAGCTAGTTTCTCAAACTTAGTTCTGGCCTTTTGGGAGAAGGAGTATGTGTACAAAAAAACACAACTCGGGGATATTGTTTGCTTTTACACCCATTTTTTGGACATCTTCATGTTGTTTAATGGGGGAGAAGTAGAAGCATCAAACCTGATTGAGTACCTGAATAGTGCATCTAACTTTTTGAAATTTACTTAGTTTTAGTTCTAAAAGGATCTCGTATTTAGATGTCGACCTGAGAAAGGATTACGATAACCATAGCTTTGCAGCTTCAGTTTTTAGAAAGGATACATATTCCAACTCATTCCTGTATTATACTAGCTGCAATCCCCCATCACAAAAACGGGCAGTAGTGAAGGGACAGCTGGTACGAGCTGCAAGGATGATATCTCACAATAGTGAATTTTATCAGAATGTGAAATGTTGGAAAGTATGTTTACAAAAAGAGGATACCCTAGAACCTTGGTTAGGGAATTAGTGCAGGAAGTGCATGGAAAAAGATTGTGAGGCATTTACAAACCCATATTGAGTGCAGATAATAGACAAACTCCAGAAAATCTGTTTAACGGAACTGAATCCAAGTCCAATAAGCAGGGGGACACAATTAGATTTATCACATCATACAGTATTGACATCCATAGAATTCTAGAGATTATAAATAAAAACTGGGAGTTTATTAGTTCAGACACCACTACATCAAGTAGACTTAAGGGTACACCGAAAGTAGTATTCAAAATAGGAAGGAACCTCAAAACTATTCTTGAGTCATCTAAACAAAAGTCTAGTGTAGGAAGCCAGGGTATGCACAAAGGCGATATGTGCAATTATTGCACACACATAGAGGTAGGCAAAACATTTTCTATAAGAGGAAGAAATTACTCTACAAGGAACAAATATAATTGTAACTCGAAGAGAATAGTTTACCTAGCACAATGTCAGGTTTGCTCAGGGTTCTATATAGGCAAAACTGATAGAAAATTGCCGGAGAGAATATACAAACACTTGTATAACATCAGAAGAAACAACCAAGTGAATGCATTGGCTAGACACATTGGAGTACATACAAATCATATTTTCAAATTTAGGATTATTGATGGCATTCCTCCTGATATAAGGGGATGCCCTGATGCACTTTTATTGGAGAGACTAGAATTATTGTGGCAACTATGTACACAAGCTTGCCACCAACCCGGTTTAAACGAAAACTGTTCAATAAAGTGCATTTTAAAATTGAAGAGCTTACTTAGATCAACATGCTTTGTAGTGAGGCTCCCCTTATTTATTTATTCATTTTTTATTTCTATTTATTTTTCTACATATATTGTTTCTGTAGAAAAAGTTTTATGATGACGCTATTATTATTATATGTGCCATACTCTTTACTATTACCTTTAGTACGTGGTGGAAACTGTTCATTGGTTATCATTTATTGATTATATCAATTTTATTGTATATTTATGCTTCTAGCCCTGTTAGTGTAACTTTTTTTATGTCTTGGGATCAAAGTAACTTATTGTAGTATATAATTTATTTGTTAGATTTCGAAACAATACTGTAGCTGCACTACCAGGGTATATTAAGTAACTGTCTTACAAGTCTGAATGTATTCTTGGATGGGTGTTCTTGTTACTTTTTATTTATTTTTAAGAATTTTAAGAACTGTTTTAAAAAGCTACTTTGTTCTTTGGTCGTGTACTTTTAGAATTTTATGTTAATAATGAGTAAGGTTATATAAACATCAAGGTTATATGTTTTTGTATACCTCATCTTGTAACATTGTGTTGAATTATGTAAGTGGTCTTGAGGAATAGTGGTGCGATTATATAGTAGCATGTGGGCAGTGTTTACTGCCTGAACAAGAAAGCTTCGCCCTTAATTAAGAACAAACTCATTAATGAGCCTAATTAATTATTTGAATGCATTCTGGTGAGTGATAGGTGTTTGGGAGTCGTGTGAATTTTTAAAGTTTGATTTACATATTCTGTTTCTTTTTAAATTTGCCTGAGGAAGTCTCTGTAAGAACAGAGACAAAAAGCGCTTTACAATAAACTTGTGTTTTTTCGCACCGTTTGGAGTGGTGTTTGAAGGTCCATACTACTACTGTGGTGGTTACTCTGAAAGTATACCAGCATGATGCCAGTACTTGTCTGCAGCCATAAATAGGGGTGCCTAGTGCAAGCCAGTAAAATAAAAGATCTGAAATAGGCAGACTTCATTTGTCTGCAAACTGTGGGTATCGGATCGCTTAGGCTCCGAGCTCCTAGCTCCTCCCTCTACCCATAACCCCTTGCCAAGCCCTGACTGACCTCAGATTTCGTTTGCCGCTTTCAAGTTGCAACGGATTCCTTGAGCTCCTAGTGCAGATAAGTTTTCTGACAGGAAAATTTTGTAAAATTTAACCTTTTTTGATTATTTTAGATAGAAGTGTGTCTGTTAGGCTTTCCTTCCTCTATCTTTTATGTTTTCTTCCGGGTTAGTTTGAGTGGTTTGTGTGTGTTTAGGCCTGTTAGGGCTAGAGTATGTCTGAAGCCCATAAGGCAGTTTTTTCTAAGTGCACCAAGAGTGGCCATAAGCTGTCCACGCGGGTGGCCACACTGTGTGTTAAATGCTTGGGGTTGAACACCTGTCATCTGGTTGTACCATTTGTGCAGGGTTCAACCAAGCTTGTTCTGGCGGGACTTCTCCTCCAGATACCGGCTTCTGCCCTTCTACACAGCAAGCAGTTGCTGTGGGCTCTCCTCCCGGCTGGGACTCAACCTCCCTCTAAGGGAGGAGACAGAGACTTCTAGGGAGAGAGAAGGAGAGGCACAGGAGAGGCACCACAAGCGGAGAGCTGAAACCTCTAGTTCGGCTCCTCCATCCAAGCGGCCTCTCCTGTGCCTTCTAGTTTCCTCCTCCTCGGCTCCACTCCCTCGGTTCTCTCCTGGGCCCGAGGAGGAGGAGGCTAGCCCTTCAGCGAGGTCCCCAAGGCCTCTCTAGGTCCGCTTTGGTGGCCTCGACTAGATCTACCTTCTCCATGAGTGAAGCAGACATGGACCGGATGATGAGGAGATTCATCCAGGCCCAAATGCAAATGGGAGTGCTCCTAGCCCCCATCCGGGAGGGGTTTAGCCCCTTTGGTTCCTTCTCTGACCCACACCATGGGTTCGGAGCTGTCGGCGCCGGGCAGAGTTGGATCCGGGGGGTGGGTCGGATCCGATAGGTCGGCGCACGGACCCGTCCCATCCCTTGAGTGAGCCTTGGATCCGAGGGAGCTGGCCATCTAGGTCGGAGCACACCGGTCTCGGATCCGGCTCGGGGTTCAGAGAAGCTGGCTCCACATAGTGGAAAGGGCACTGTTGAGGACTTCCGGACCCCGGTCCCTGCCACGGCTCCATCCACTCCCTTGCAGTTGGGCCAGGCTCCCACCAGCCGGTCCCAGGGACAGCCCGCCTCGATGTCCCAAGTAGTTCCCTTGGAACATCCAGCTGCGAAGAGTACTCCTCGGACAGCCCCGAAGAAGTACCTCGGGCGTAAGTGCAAGGAGGCACATGGACTCCCCGAGTCCAAGACACAGACTTGGATGAAGGGGAGGGCTCCCAAGGTCACCCTGAAGACGTCTCATTTGGAGACATTATGGAAATGTTGAGGATCAGGGGCCCCAAGGCCTCCTCAGGCGAGTTTGTGTTCTTGGAGCCCATCTACCTCTTGGGTGTCCCTCCTGCCGACCCTCTGGTGGACCTTATATCCACCAGAGCGTGGAAGGATCCGGACACCGTTGAGCCTGTACCCAAGCGTCCTGACCGTATCCTTTCCCTCCGGCGACCGCATTCACTGGAGCAAAGGCCCTCCAGTAGATGCCATGATGATGGCTACAGCCACTAAGAGGAGTTGGCCCAGGAGAGTCCCTCTATGCATCCTCCGGGCAAGGAGTCCCGCCGATGGATCGCATTGGGAAGCGAGTTTTCAGTTCAGCAACCTTCTCTTTGAGAGCTGAACTACATGGCACACGTCATCAGGATGCAGCGGGATTTGATTAAAGAATACGCTGCATCTCCCCAGAGTCCATGTCGGGTGAGGACAAGCAGGTATACTCCACCGAATGGCCACTCTTAGAGCAGTTTCTAACACATCTATGCGGCTACTTTCTCGAGCAGGCCTAGTCATGAGGCGGCAGGCCTGGCTCCGCCACTGTGATTTCCAGAGCCCTTCAAGGCGAATGCCCCTTTGATGGTTCTGCCTTGTTTGGCAAAACTGTTCGCGAAACATTGGTCCAGAGCGAGAAGGGCTGTCTGCCGTAGTCCGCTTCTCAGCTCCCCAGAGGTCCTTCTCGAAGAACCAAAAGGGACAGAAGAAGATGTGGTTCCGGAAGTCGCAGCAGTCCCAACCTGCTCCGGATAACCAGTCCTCCCGTGGCAGAGGAGGACAGGGAGGTACCTTTCTCTGATAGGCCCACGCAGCAGCCCTGAAGGGTTGCCCGGCTGTCCGTCTCTGGAGGCAGTCGGGGAGCATTTTTCGAGGCACCTAACTTCTTGGGAGTCCATCACAACAGACCGTTGGCGTGATATCCAGAGGTTATACAATTCCCCTGTACAAAATTCCCAGATATCGCAGCCTCCCAGATGTACCACCTGACCAAAGGGAGGCAGCAGCTATCGAAATCGGACAGCTGCTAGAAAAAAGAGCTATCCAGTGCGTCCCCCTAGATCAAACCGGGTCAGGGTTTTACTCCAGGTTCTTTTTAGTGCCAAAGAAAACGGGGGACTTAAGACCGATCTTAGATCTTTCCCTGCTGAACCTGTCAGTAACCAAGCAAAAGTTCCGGATGGTCACCCTTCAATCTATACTCCCCCTCTTGAGGGAGAACGACTGGATGTACTCCATCGACCTCACATGGACAGACGGTCCAGGAGGTTTCTTCGCTTCCGGCTGGGAGCCAGTCATTATCAGTTCAGGGTCCTCCTTCAGTCTCACCTCAGCCCCAGGGTGTTCACCAAGGTACTAGCGGTTGTAGCGGCCCACCTGAGACTCCAGGGATTACAGGTCTTTCCGTACCTGGACGACTGGCTCCTGACGGCATCATCAAGGCATCCTCTGTGCTCAGCCAGGGACTACTTCCCAGATAGCCCCAAGGCTGGGCATCACTATCAACTGGGAGAAATCTTTACTGCACCCCACACAAATTATAGATTTCATAGGAGGAAGGCTAAACACCAGGTCAATGCGAGCCTTCCTCACCCCAGACAGAATTTCCAACCTGAAGTGTCATGTCAGCGGTCCTGCAACCATTTCCGACAGCAGCTTCGGGTCCTGAGGGTCCTAGGTTCGATGGCGGCAGCTATCCCGCTTCTTATTCATGCTTACGCATGCGGGTTCTTCAATGGACCCTTCAGGTTCAGTGGTCCCTCTCTATTCCTCTCTCAACAGTCCGATAGCGGTCAGCAAAGCATGCAAGGATTCCCTTCTTTGGTGGCTTCGGTCTCCGGAGCCTCTGACAGGGAGACCTTTGTGCAGCATTTCGAGCCACAGTGACCACGGACGCGGTGGGGGGCATTCTGCGGGGAAGATTGTCCAAGGCACGTGGAACCCCACAGAGACTTCGTTGCATATAAATGTCCTGGAAATGAGGGCTGTGCTCCTAGCGTTGCAAGCACTTCACAACCTTCTTCCTTCAGGGACTATTGCGATTCAGACAAACAACATGTCGGTAGTCTGGTACATCTACAAACAGGGAGGAACCAGGTCCTATCCCCTTTGTCGAGAGGCCATGAGAGTCTGGGAATGGGCAATTTCCACCAAACGCTTTCTTGTAGCAGCGCACATTCCGGGAAAATCCAACATCCTTGCGGACAAACTCAGTCGCACCATTCTTTCCCCTCACGAGTGGTCTCTCAGTCCTCAGGTAGTGAAGAAGATTTTTGCCGTCTGGGGGCAACCCTGTTGCGATCTTTTTGCCTCTCACTCAAACGCCAAATGCGACAATTTCTTCGCTCTGCTTCCCCCACCAGGGGAATCCCCGAGAGACGCGTTGGTGCATGCTTGGCCTCCCGGTCTCCTTTATGTCTACCCTCCACTACCTCTGATGCAGAGGCTTCTGCAGAAAGCCAACAGTTTGGGGAGCAGAATGATTCTCATTGCCCCGTTCTGGCCTCGTCAACCCTGGTTCCCCTTTGTATGGTCTCACAAAGTGAATCCACCCTGGATTCTGGATCCGATCCCGGATCTCATCTCCCACCCTCTGGGAATTCTGGCCCCCAATCTACACACCCTGAAATTGACAGCTTGGCTGCTCCAGTTCCATCCTTGATTAGGACTCCCGGTATCTCGTCACTGGTCAAGGCCATCCTAGTGGCGGCTCATAAACCTTCCACTAGGCAGGTTTATCGGAGTAAATGGAAAAGATTCTCTATTTGGGCGGTCCAGAAAAGTTTGGATCCTTTTTCAGCACCTATGTCGGCAGTGCTGGATTTTTTAACAGACCTCTTTCATCAAGGGGCAAGTTCTTCCACGATTAAGGTACAATTGGCAGCCATCTCTCATTATCACATTGGTCATGAGACAGCTCCCCTCATAAATTGTGCAAAACCTTTCTTAAAGGGATTTTTTGTTGAGGCCTCCAGTCAAAGAGATTGTACCACCTTGGGACCTATCTTTAGTTCTGCAAGCCCTTACTGCTCCTCCCTTCGAGCCTGCAGCTTCTACAGACCTGAAGTACCTTTCCTGGAAGACTGCCTTCTTAGTAGCTATCACTTCAGCCAGAAGAGTGTCTGAACTTCAGGCTCTATGCGTCAAACCGCCTTACCTTTCCTTCTTTCCAGATAGGGTGTGCCTCAGGACCAATCCATCCTTTCTTCCAAAAGTCTCTTCAGAATCTAATATCAACCAATCAATCAACTTACCTGTTTTTTCCCAAGTACTCAAACAAAGGAGAATACAAATTGCATTCCTTGGATGTTCATAGACAATTACGATTTTACATTCACAGAACAGCTGGTCACAGGCAATCAGATCAGCTGTTCATCTCCTTTGCTAAATTTGCTTTGGGTAAAGCAGTTTCTAAAGTCACACTATAGAGATGGATTGCTAATTGTATTCTGCAGGCTTATGACACTTCAGGTAGACCTGCTCCTCAGAGGGTTACGGCTCATTCTACTAGGGCAGTCTCCACGACAGCCGCCTTTAAGTCCCGTGTGTCATTGGAGGATATCTGCGGCAGCCACTTGGGCCTCACCTCATACCTTTATTTCTCATTATAAGGTGGATGTTGTTTCCAGGGAAGAGCATCCTTTGGCTCAGCGGTGCTTGAACATCCTTCCATGACGGCCCAAGATTCAGGTAGCTGGGGACTCTGTCCCACAGGTTGCAGACAAATGAAGTCTGCCTACTTCAGATTTAGAAGTTATGTACTCACCATAACGTTCCATCTGAGTAGGTGACTTCATTTATGTAACTATCCCCCTCCATCCCCCTGACCTTTATACAGCGAGTATTTATGCTTTGTTCAGATACTTTATTCAGTATTATATAGGCAAACTCAATCTGAGGTCAGTCAGGGCTTGGCAAGGGGTTATGGGTAGAGGGAGGAGCTAGGAGCTCGGAGCCTAAGCTTTTTCGGATCCGAGGTCGGATCCGATACCCACAGGTTGCATCAAATGAAGTCACCTACTCAGATGGAACGTTATGGTGAGTACATAACTTCTAATTAAAAACATCAGGGAAGTATGTTGAAAAGCTCTCTGTTTACCTTTTCAGGTGCATGAAGCAAAACAAGTGGCTTGATTTAGGGGTGGTGCACATTTATCGAAAATTAAGTGCTGTTAAATCAGCACTTTGTTTTACAGTTTGAACTGTAAAATAAATTTGAAGCAAAAAGGAACAAATTACCTTGGTCAGTCATTATAAAAGACAGTTTGCTATTCTTGTAAATTTTCAACCAGAGGACATTGCCAAGTTGGCACACACCAGTCAGCACAAGTTCACTTGCATGGTTAATGGGCTCTTTGAGGGTCATGATTCTATGCACTTATTTGCATGGTGATAAGTGGAATAATGCTATAGTGGGATTGGTAAGGTCTAGTAGGTCAACTAACCAGTCAGAATTGGAAGGGCAAATTACATCCTGATTGGATGACCTACACAGGCTTGTTGACCAGTTTTGAATGGGGCAGTGGTAGGATAGAAAACAAGTAATCTGACTATAGCCAAGGGCAATTGGTAAGACATTGTCTACCACATTGAACCTTTTTACCCAGCCTTGCACCCGTGGTTGTTTGCACATTCACATTTCTATCCCTATGGTAACTGACAGCCTCTATTTTCGCACAAACTCACCTCCCTTTCTAAAGAACCTCCACTGGCAGATTATCCCGTACGCAATGTTAACAGCATACCATCAGCCTGATAGCTAGGTTGATCAAAGATGCAAGTCCACACAGCCTGATTTTCCACCAAGAAGCCACCAACCCTCTGCTGCCTCCCCAATGTAATGACACAACTGCTCTTCTAACATTAGCCTCCACTATGTCACTTCACTGATACCCCACCACTACAGCTTCAACCCCAGGCCCTACTTTACAATAACAGAAGAACATGAGGCAAAAAAAATTGCATTCATGTTCCATAGTGATATAATCCGCATGCCTTCTACATGAGCGACAAAAGCACAAACTCCATCTGAATGATATCCTTCACATCCTAAGATTGTTTGCTGTGCTGCCGCTGAACAATTAAGAGGATTGACTGCCTCATGTCATACTGGTTAACAGGTCTTTGGTTCTTATCCAGTGGGCACATCACAAGCCTCCTCAACCTGACTGGTTAGTAGACCTGCTACCATCCAGTCAGATTATTTATTTATTTTACATTTGTTAACCGGGATAGTCTGACTGCATACATGTCCATTTTCAGTGGAGGCCCGGGGAGAAAAGCTCCAAAGAAACATTTATGCAAAATATACTAACATGTTTCTACTATATACAACAAGACCATATTAATGAACAAACATTAAGTCATTGGCAAGAACATTTAAAAATGATCAAAACATGTACAAACAATATTAAGGTGTGTTAACTATATAGAGTCCCATCATGCATCTGAATCGGGTATTGATAAGACTGTGCACTCCTATCAAGAGACTGTGTGTGTAAGGCAAGAGTTACTGCAGTAGTGGAGTAGGACTGAAGTTAGTCTGGTGTGGAGCAGGGACATAACCCTTTGTTGTTAAGATGGCTTTTGATAGACATTTAAATTTAGTTAGAGAAGATTCCAGGGTAATGGATGAAGGCAGGGAGTTCCAAATTTTGGATATGTAAGATGAGTAGAGGGCGTCACTGGCATGGTTGTGGTATCTAGTAACTGTTAATGGTAACTTATTTGTGGAGCGGAGCTGCCTAGGACAGGCAGTACTGCTGGATTAGGTTGCTTAAAGACGGTGTTTTATTTGGGTGGGAGAGCAGCTTATGAGTGATGAGTTGATTATAGATTAGTAAATTTGTCAGTTCAAGCCAGCCCAGTGGTTCTAGGTTATAACAGTGATGGGGTCTAAAAGAGGTGGTGTTAGCAAATTTGGCTATTTGATTATAGCAGGTTGTCAGTTTGCTGGTTTCTTTTTTGGATAGATTGGTTAGGATTGGGGATGCATAAAGTAATGTTGAGAGGAGGTGAGTACGAGCAATTGTGGTCTTAGCAGTATGGGTCAAGAAGGACTTATGTTTGTAGAGACTACCTAGCTTTCTGTGAGTGTTCTTAATAGCTAGATTTATATGGATATCAAATTTTAAGTTGTTATCAATGGAGACGCCTAGGAGTTTTGTGTGGGATTCGGGTGTGATGGGTGTATCATTTTAGAGAGAATATTGAAAGTGGCGGTAAGGCTGGTATTTTGTGATGGGTGAAATAGCAGGAGCTTGGTATCTGGGTTAAGGCTGAGGCCAATTTTCAACTGAGTGGAAATTATCCTGGGTTTTATTGTGTAGTTCTTCCAGTGTTGAGGCACTGCATATTATAGTGGAATAGTCTGCGTATTGCATAAGGCTAGTGCTATTTGCACCTGAGTGGAGGAGGTTTGTGAAAATTGTGAATAGCAAGGGACCTAATATTGATCACTGAGGTGTCCCAAGTGTGACTGGTAAAAGTGGAGATAAGTTAATGTCCCACTGCACTGCTTGTTGCCTGTCCCTGAGAGAATTTTTGAACCAGCAGATTGATTGTCTAAGCCCAGGTTTTTGAGGTGGCAGATGTTTATCATTGCTAACCATATCAAAGGCTTTTGATAGGTCTAAGAAAAGGGCTGATGTAAGTTTACCATTGTTCCTGTTATGGTTTATGATATCTGTAAATGCTAACAGTGCTGTGGTGATACTATGACCTGGACGGAAACCATGTTGCATTGGAGATAATGAGTTCCTGATTTATAAGGTGGGACAGTAGTTGACGGTGGATACATTTTTCTAATATTTTAGCCAGTGGAGATAGAATTGCGATTGGTCAGTAGTTGGATATGTCATAGGAACTACCCCCTTTGTAAAGAGGTATGATGTAGGTAGTTTTCCAAATCAGGGGCACTGTAGCTTCAATGATTGATCTTTTGATTAGTATAGTAACTGGTACAGCTATTTCTGCTTCTGTCAGTTTTAGAAATTCATTGGGGAGGGAATCTGCAGCTAGTGTTGTGGGTTTCAGCTGGGACAGTAGATTTTTATGTAGGAGGTTGGTGTGGGTTGCAGCTTAAAAGTGTGCATGTAGTTAGTGGAAGAGTGGATACCTGTTGCAGTGACAGTGAGATGTTGTTGGGCTAGAGCAAGTACAGTTTCATTAAAGAATGTGTTTAATGATTTGGCTATGTTGTCTTTTGTTAAACCTGATGTTGGGGGTGGGGTAATGGTTTTACCAGGGTGTAGTAACTTGTTTAAACCTATCCAGAATTTTTTAGGATTATTTATATGTTGGTTTTGATGGGTAACAAAGTAGTTTCCCTTGTCTTGCATAACTAGTTTTTTTGGTTAGATTTCTAAGTTATTGGTAGGCTTGCTGTGTTATAGGGCTTTTATTGGACCTCCTGGCTACCCAGGCTCTAATTCTTTCAGCTATTTTTTGCCTAGTTTCCCTAGATAACCATGGGGCTGATTTTGACTTAACCCTAGTAGTTCTTGCAGGGGCTTGTCTGTTTAATATATCTAAGAATATGGAGTTGAAGTGCTCAATAGCTAAATTTAGGGGTATGTAATAAAGGTCAAGCCAATTGTATAGCTTTAATTCTTGTAAGTTAGTGGGGTTAAAGTGTTTTTTGTTTCTAATTGTTTGAAGTATAGGAGTTTGGGGGTGGTGAGGGCTGTATTTAAGTAAGAAAGTAGTTTGATGGGCACTCAATGCGTCTGGAAGGTTGCCAACTAGGTAGGAGCAGGGTATTTTATTTAGTAAGATCCAGTCTAATAGGCTTTCTTTTTTACTGTTTTTGACTATTCTGGTGGGCTGTTTGATTACTTGTGAGAAGGTATGAAGACTGATATGGTTAGTGGGTACTTGAGAGGAGCATGTGAGCTAGTTTATTTTAACGACACCTAATACAATGGTCTCTTGAGGCATGGATTGTGATAACCATTGAAGGAATGTCTCCATGGTAGGGATGTTATTGCCTGTTGGGATATAACCTGTTACTAGGTTGATGGCTTTTCTGTTACATATTTTAAGCTTTGCTAAGAGAATTTCTGCTTTTTCGAAAGAGGGCATGATTACCTCAATTTTAGTTATTGTTAAACTATTTCTGTACAGCAAGACAATGCCTCCACCCTTTTTGCATTGTCCGTCTTCCCTAAGGATGCTATATCCAGGTGGTAGGATCTCGGTATCATGGGTAGATGGTTTTAGCCATGTTTCTGTTATACTGACTATATCTGGGGAGTACTGAGAGATTAGAGTGTGTAGTTCATGTGTTTTGTTGTTAATGCTTCTAATATTTAGGTGTAGGAGGAGTAGACTGTTTAGTGGCCTGGTGGTAAGTTGTGTTATCTTGGGAAGCTGATGTGAATTGGCAAGAGGACTTGTATTGTTAGGTCCTGGGTTTGGGTGGATATCTCCAGCACACAGGATCTGCTGATGAACATTTTGCATTAATTTAGGTAATTTTTGTAGTAAGGTAAAATATTTTGGGTTGCTGTTGATTTGGGTTAGGAGGTAGAGAGTTTAAAATGGCTATAGCTTACAGCAGTAGTGTGGTATAAACTGGAGCTTATTGTTAGCGTGTAAGGAGATAGGATGGGAGATGCATTTTCAGTGGATTTATGGGTTTGGGGGAAGTTGTCCTGTCCTGTAAAGTTGTAAGATGTGATTTAATAGGTACATACTAAGAAGGATAGAAGAGACATTTGCAGGAGGTATGCCTTCATTATTAAGGAGAGTTGCTGATAGGTTGGATTAGTAGGACTGGTATGTGTAATTGTCTGAGGGAGTGGGAGGGATGTGGATTGGTTGTTGGGGGAGTGGTTAGCTATGTATAGCTCTAGGTGATTTGGGGGTGGGTGGGAATTGGGGGCAGGGTGGGGGAGCGGAGTGAGCCTGCAGGGCAAATGGAGCGGGTAAAGCCAAGTAGAAGGAAGAAGGCAAGAAGAGCAATCATTGGACTGAGAGGTAAGCTCAGAGGTAGGAAGGTATAGAGATGGAGCACTGGTTTACTATAGTTATAGATAGGTAAGAGCAGAGGGTCACAGAGATTGTAGGCTGAAGACAGGGTAATGGCCCTTTTAGAAATTATTTGGTATTTTTTTTTTAACGTGGGAGATGCAATGAATAATTTGCAGCATGTATATACTGCCACCTAGTGGTAAACTGTCAATAACAAGAGCCTTAGAGCAATGTAGAGAAAGTTGAGAAAATAGAGGGGCAAGAGAAGTCCGCAGTAGGCTGCTAGCGATCATACACAGGGCTAAATACAACAGTAACAGGTAAGGATATTTTTCCCATTAGGATACATACACTTTTCTGGGCAGTTCTTTAGGACAGGCAAAGAAGTTAAGGAGAACAGTGGAGGATCCCTGTTTGGAGGTTCTTTTCTCAGTCAGGAAGCCGGGTATGTCTTGGAATGGTGGGAGACTTCAGGGTTAGGTTATTACACTGAAGGCAAAACTTTTCTGGGCAGTTCTTTGGGACAGGCAAAAAAGTTAAGGGGAACAGTGGGGGATCCCTGTTTGGAGGTTCTTACTGTGATTTCACCTATCACCATGCATCTAAGATTTCATATCCACATACCCAGGAGATCCAATTAAGCATGCAAGATTCTTATTGGTGTTCTCTAATAAAGAAGTGGTCTGTAAGATGGGACTGCAAAGGTATAACAAATGCTGTCTTTTTTAAGGAACTGTCTTAGGAATTTTGTTAGTTGTGTTTCAGATTTTTTTTTAATTATATAACAAACCACTGATTTAATGTCTGAGTCCCAAACAAGGTGCACCATCCTAAGTCAGTGGTCACCTTAGACACATTGGTTAAACGTAAAAGTACTTAGTTATTGCTCACATTTAGTCTAGGATCTGATGTAGTCCGGTTATGTGGACCCCAAAAACATTTAATCTAATGCTATCCATGTCATTATTCCTCACAGATGGGGTCCAGGATCTGACCTCAGATCCAAGCCAGCCACTTTTCAGACAGATCTCTAGCTCAACTTCCTCCCCTTCCCATAATCCCTTGCTACTTTATAACTCTCAGTTCTCGCTCCAGAAGTGGTCCAGGCTCTAGTGTTACGGAATCTAGATAAGTTGATTTTTTTTTGTTGTTTTTTTCTCTTTCTCTTTTTTCCTTGTTAGGTCTGTTTAACGATTTTCTCTTTTATTTAATTGTATTTCCTCCCATCCCCGTCAGAACCTAAATGTTTGTGTAGATAGCCCCCCCCCCCTTCATGTCCTTGGTGCTTCTCACCATTTCTTAAGATAGTCTCAAATAAAAACTTTCTTATGTTGTGTGTGTGTGTGTGTGTGTGTGTGTGTGTGTGTGTGTGTGTGTGTGTGTGTGTGTGTGTGTGTGTGTGTGTGTGTTTTTTTTTGTTTTTGTTTCAGTATGGCTGATAAGCCTGTAGGTTTTAAGAGATGCTCCTCATGTATTCAGAAGATGCCCTGCTCCATCTTGCACAAGGAATGTCTCTACTGTCTAGGATCAGTGCACCTGGAGGTTGAATATGACATTTGTGCCACATCCAACCCCAGGGCCCTTGTAGAGCACCACAACAAACTCCTCTTCAAAGGCTTGGCGCAGGCTGGTCCTCTGTCCTCGGACTCTCTGTCCAAGTTTTCACAGGATCCGAGGAAGAGACCCCCTCCTACCCCTGTGGCATCTTCTTCCCCTCTTCCTAAAAAGCCGAGGCTCTCAGATCGGACATCACCAGATCCGAGTTCTGTCAGTCACAGAACTTCAGATCAGACTCTCTGGTCTAAGACCTCATCAGATCATCAGCCTTCAGATCCGAGTAAAAGTAGACAGTCTCTGGATCTAACCAGTTTGTCAGATCCATCGGGTAGGGCACCCTGTAATAATGTCGTAATCGACAGTAACGTTGGATCCTATTGTCATAGAGGGTTCCCCTTCTGGATCCTCTAGGACCTGGTCAGATCTAAGACATCAGAGCTGATCTCCTTCTTGAAGCCATAGAACTTCTGGATCCAAGGCTGGATCCCCAGCCAGATCTGGTCATTCCTCAGCTTCATCTAGAAGTCTCCTTTCCTCGGATATGGAAAGGATGATGAGTTTCCTCAAAGCCCAAATCGAGATGGGCATGCTACCATTCCCAGCCCGTGCTGCTAGGCTCCCTCCCCATTCACAGGTCTCCACTCTCCTCTTCCAACCCAAAAGGAATTGGAATGTCAGGACCCGGAGATTCATAGTGAGAGGCTAATGGTGCTGGGAATCTCCCCTCCTCCACACCATCAGGGTTTGTGGCCAGCTCTGTTCTGCATCCCTCTGATCAAAGTAAGCCTCATCTCTAAGGGGTCATGCTGGTTCCTTGGGGATGAGTTTGGATTTTTCAGACTGCTCCCTTACCATGGGGCCTTTGGTGCTGAACAGCTCAAGACCGATATCATCCAGAGGCTTCAGCACTGCATTGGGGTTCCTTCTCCCTTCCCAGGTGGGGCAGACCACAAGGGATGGGAGAGGGGCTTTGTCCAGTCCGTTGGGCTTCCGGGAGGTAGACAGGATCTTCTCCAGTTTGGTAGTTACCTCCTCTTCTTCTCCGGATCTGCCCCAGCCTTTCTCATGATTGGGTGCTGAGGCCTTATCATCTATCCAGTGTCAGCCCTCTCGCGAGTGCCTTCAGATGGGCACTGCCCCATTTCGGGTACCCATCTCTTCCAAGTCCTCCCCTGAGCCCACCATGGAGGAGCACCCATGGAAGAGAATGTGTAAGAGGAGGCACTTGGGCCCCCCCGAGAGTCCCTTACCAAAGACACGGATTTTGAGGAGGGAGACCGGTCCCCCAGACTTCTGTCACAGGTGGTTTCCTTCAGGGACATCCTAGAAGTTATCGGACAGTGAAGTGGATGGTCTTCCCAACCCCTGTCTTCAGAGGAATCCTGTTTCCTGAAAGCATTCATGACGAGCCCATCTGCTGGGTTTCCCCCCGCTGACAAGCTTGTCAACCTCATTGCCAGCAGGGCTTGGAAGGAGCCAGACACAGTGGAACCTGTGCCCAAGAAAGCAGATAAGTTCTTCAGTCCCCCTTAGGACAGGTCTTTCAGGAGCAAAGGGATCTCTGTCAATGCCATTGTGGTGGACCCTGCTACCAAGAAGGAGGTAGCCGAGCAGAGCTTCTCTGTCCATCCCCCAAACAAGGAGTCCTGAGCAATTGACCATTTTGGAAAGCGTGTGTTTGCCTCAGCTAGTTTTGGTCTGAGAGCTACAAATTCCTTTGCCCACTTTACCTGGCTTCAAAAGGATTTGGTTTCGGAGCTTACCACTTCCTTTCAGAGTTGTTGCCTCCAGAGAGCTTCAACCAAGTCTCTCTGAGGCTGTCCACTTTCACTTCCTTAGCAAATTCCTCAATGAGGCTCATCTTCCATACTGTGGAGGCCACCTCTCGAGTCGCAGGCACAGGCGTTGCTATCAAGCAGCATGCCTGGCTTTGCCTTTGTGGGTTTGCGAAACTCTTTAAGGTGTCCTGTACGAAAGCCCCCTTTGACGGTTCCATTTTGTTTGAACCGTCTGTTAGAGATTTTAACCCACAGTAAGAAGGAAGGTAAGACTTTTTCCATGGTAGGGATAAGGTTTTCTACCCCCCACAGGTCCTTTTCTAAGACCTAGAAAGGAGGTAAAAAGCTTTGGTTCTGGAAGACTCTGTCTTCCTTTCAGAATGCTCCCCAGGAATCCTCTTCCACAGGCCGGGCAGGGGATTCAACGGTAGATGCCTCCGTAGGGGCAGAAGGGGTCCAAAAATCAGGGCTGTCAAGAACCTTTCACAGAGAAGCCCTTCCAGTGCTCCTGATGCACTGCCCGACTGTCCTTAACTGGAAGCAGTCGGGGTCATCTCTCCCTTCACCCACTAGCCTGGACAAGTCTTACCTCTGATCAGTGGGTGCTAAAAATCATCTCGAGGGGTTACTCTAGTCCCTTCTTCTAACCCCCTCCAACTCAAAGATTTCTCCCAGATGTGCCACCCCAGCAAAGGTAGTTGGCCTGTCACAAGGTGTAAGACCTCCTTCTAAAAAGAGCCATTGAAGAGGTCCCAATACGATAACTGGGGCAGGAACTTACTCTTGCTTCTTTTTGGTGCCAGAAAAGACCAGGGATCTGCGTCCAGTTCTGGACTTCAGCAAGCTAAACCTTTCTATCAATAATTCGAAGTTCCAGATGTTCACTGTACAGTCCATTCTGTTTCTCTTGGGCAAGGACGATTGGATGTGCTCAGTGGATCTCAAGGATACATACCATCATATAAAGATTGACAGGCGCTCCAGGAAACATTTACACTTTTAGCTAGGGGACCAGTCATTATCAGTTCAGAGCCCTGCCCTTTGGGCTCAGCACAGCCACCCCCCCCCCCCCAGGTTTTTACCAAATGTATGGCAGTGGTGGCAGCTCAACTCCAGCTGCAGGGTTTCCAGGTTTTTCAATACCTGGACGATATGCTCCTCACAGCTCCCATGAGGCATCGACTAACACTGGCTACCAGGTATGTCCTCAGGTCTTTCCAGCATCGAGGTATCACAGTGAACATGCCCAAATCAAATGTAGTTCCAAGCCAAAACCTGAAATTCATTGGTGTCCAGTTAGACACAGTATCAGAGACTGCAGCACTGCCGATCCGCAGGGTACAGTTTATTCAGGATCAAGTTTCTCTTTTGTTGAATCTAACATGTTAACTTGTTCATTTGATTCTGAAAGCATTAGGCTCTTTGGAGGCTGCCATTCAGTCAGTGCCATTCACCAGATATATGTGAGTTAGACCCTGGAAGTCCAGTAGTCCATTCTGTCTCAGCTCATGTCTATGACAATAAAATTGACACAGGTATGCAGGAATCATCTTATTGGTGGCCTCATTTTCAGGACCCTCTTTTAGGCAGGCCCTTTTGCCTTCCCCACCCAAGGTCACAGTGACCACTGACCTCTCCCTTTTGGGGTGGGGGAGGCAGTTTCAGGGCAGGACGGTTCAAGGCACGTGGTCCCCTGTAGAGACCAAATTGCACATAAACATCCTGGAGATGAGAGCAGTCCTTTTAACATTGCAAGCCTTTCAGGACTGCCTCCCTCTGGGGACCATAGCAATTCAGACAGACAACATGGCTGTAGTCTGGTACATCAGCAAACAAGGAGGAACATGGTCTTATCCTCTGTGCAGAGAGAGAGGGCATGAGAGTGTGGGAATGGGTGATGGTCTTCCAGGTGCTTTCTCCTTGCAACTCTTATACCTGGGAGTTCCAACGTGCTGGTTGACAAATTCAATTGGTCCGTCTTGAGTCCTCAGGTTGGTCCCTGAATCCGTCAGTGGAGTGGCAGATTTTCAACCATTGGGGTCAACCATACTGCTACCTCTTCACTGCCCCAGTCAACTACAAATGCAGCAATTACTTCGCCCTGATTCCCCCATCAGAGAGTCACCCAGTGACGCTCTTGATATTCTTCGTGTTTCACTGTTGCAGTCATTACATTTGGGTTATCTGCTTGCAGGTAGCCCTCAGCCGGCCTGATTATCAAAGTCTTGGGTCCTGCATCGGTTGCTGTCTCTTCTTCCCTGACGTCAGGTAGGCAGGGGTACAAAGCATGCAGCCGACACCATTACGTCAGTCTTTCTTGCCATGCGGTGCCCAAGGCAGAAGCAGTTCGCAAGTGCAGGTCAGTCGACTCCTGAAATTTTCATTTTCGAGTTTCGGGAACGAAGTCTTCAAAAAAGCTAAGTACCCCATTGGGGATCCTTTTTCTTGTTCTAAATCAATGTCAGTAAAGGTTAATTGTATTACTTCTGAAAAGGAAATACCTCATAAAGATTTTCATTCGTACTGCATTCCTTGCTTAGGCCCAGACCACAACGTCCCTCGCTGTTGGTTTTGTGCTTATTCAATCCTCGAACTATTCGTTGTCTGTTCATTTTTGCATCAAACTATTTCGGTACTCTATTTAATTATCCAGAAATGACTTCGGTAAGCCATCCGACTACCGACATTCTGAAAAAACATAAAGATAAAGACAGAGACAGGCCGTATAGGTCCAAAGCTGCCAACAATGCTTCCGTTAAGCTAGTTGCCATTTCGCTGGTACTCAGGTGCTTTCGCAGCCCCTGATACCCGCTACTTCAGATTCGCAGGCCTCTACTGAGACCCATTCAGAGTCCGGTATGCCGCAAGATGCTTCTTCAACTATGGAACCTGCGGATGTGTCTACCTTGGATGGGTCCAGAGACGCTGTGCAGGCACCGGCTTCTGAGGGTGTATTCAGGCCTACTGACTTGCATATCAAACCGATGCCATCTTCTTCTTCCACGCCTAGAAAACCTACGTCCAAACCGCATGGTCAGGCCCATATGCCTAAAAAACAAATAAGTATGGCTGAAGACCTTATTACTCTAATTAGGGGAAGCCAGCCTTCTCCCTCTGAGACCTAGAACTGATTTTTCCTTCTGATCAGGATTCTGAAATTTCTGTTTCTTCTGATGACCAGGATTTGCCCATATCTATCCATGAGGATTCTGATGCAGAGGACTCCATGCCTTCTGCTATCCCTCCAGAAGATTTCTCTTTTGGTGAAACTTTGAACACTCTTGGGGAGCATTTCCACTGGGAAAGCCAGGATTACTCTGACTCCAAAAAGAGGCTTAGGGAATTCTTACTCCTACCACAACACAGGCCTTTAGCTATCCCTCCTGTACTGGACATTGTAGATGATGCCTTCATGGAATCTAGCCTGGCCCCAGACACTTTACCTCTGGCTCCCAGGAAACCTGACCGGTATTACAGAGTACTTGACTCTCTTAAGTTCCTTTTTAAAAATCCTACTACAGACCCAGAGACCATTTCACAGGGACCCAAAGGCATTAAGGCTACTACTGCCAAGAACCCTACCCCCTCTGATAGAGATTCCAGAGCCCTGGACAGGTGGGGTAAGAAGGTATACACTTCTGCTAATTTGGCCATTAGGGTCTTAAACTGCCAATTTCATAAATTAAAGTATCAGCAGCATATTATTGGATTACTTAAACAGAAAATGATGTTGATTCCTGACTGTACTGAAAATAAATAATTACATGATTTAATCCATTCTGCTGAACAAGTTGGTAAACATACTTGCAATGTGGTTTTGACTCCTTATAGAGGCATCTTTCAGGGCTGCTTTGCTGGGTCTATTCTTAGAAGGCATGCTTGACTTAAAAAGCAAACTTTGCCAGATCATGTTAAAGCTAAATTACTGGATGCTCCCTCAAACCAAGACCACCTGTTTGGCACCACAGCAGAACTAGTACTTAAAAAGATGGAGGAAAAAGCTAAATCTATGCAAACTGTTAAAAATGTCCTGCAAGTACAGCCTCCCAGATTTAGTAGGCATTAGCCTTCTAAGAATTGGTCCTTTCCTGACTCTTCCAGGCCTTTAGTCCAAACCCAGGAACAGCAGAACACCTAAGCTACAGTCTCAAGGTACTCACAGGCCTAAACAGTGAGGGGCTCCCACTTCCAAAGCTGGAAGTAGTAAGACACCCCCATATGGTAAACTGTCACAATGACTTAACCTTAAACCTTCCAAGCCCTGCTCAACTGACTGCTCCTTTAGGGGGAAAGATTGCCTTGCATGCAAAAAACTGGGAGCTCATTACCCAAGACAAATGGGTTTTAAATATAGTTTCCCAGGGATACAGATTCCACTTCCACATCTTACCAACCCCAAACGGTTGGCCAGACCTACCCCTACGTCAGTGGGCAGAGGCTCAACAGCAGGTTCTTTCTCTTCTAAGTATCAGGGCTATCCAACCTGTCGCAGCAGAAGAATGGGGACAAGGTTTTTACTCAAGACTTTTCCTGGTACCCAGAAAAGACAACTCCTAGTGTCCTATCCTGGAGCTGTCTATCCTAAACACCTTTTTGGTAATCCCAAAATTCAAAATGCTAACTCTGCATCAGCTGCTTCCTATGTTAGGTAAAACGCCTGGTTGGTAACATTGGACTTAAAGGAAGCCTACCTGCACATCCCAATAAGGGAATCTTGCAAAAAATACCTATGCTTCAGAGCAGGCTACATGCACTATCAGTTCTCTGCACTGCCATTTGGCTTATCTACTGCGCCCAGGGTATTCATAAAGTGCCTAGCTCCAGTCATTGCATTCTGCAGGCAAGGAAATATTCAAATATACCCATACCTGGATGATTGTCTAATTCAGGCAGAAAGCCAGGCCATACTGTTAAATCATCTGGCATTTGTAAAGAAACTGCTAAACTCACTGGGGTACACAATAAACGAAAATAAATCTCACCTGGTACCCTACCAACAAATTGTATTCCTGGGAGCAAGTTTGAACACAGCTTCCCAGATGGCCTACCTCACGCCAGAGAAACAAGTTTATTTGACAGCCTACTTCAAACTACTGGCCACAAACACCTAGCTATCTGCAAGGAAAATACTGCAAGCCCTGGGGTTCATGGCCTCTTGCATCTTACTAATTCCATATGCAAGACTGCATATAAAGAAGCTACAATGGTATCTAAAAAGCCTGTGGTGTCAACATACTCAGGACCTAGAATCAATGATTCCTATCATTCCTTGTATAAAGACAGAGTTCCTTTGGTGGGCAGAGGTCTGCTACCACAACAAAGGACTGCCATTCACTCTACACCCTACCGCCCAAACCCTAACAGACGCATCAGATTATGCATGGGGGCTCACTTGGCAGGGCAGTGCATTCAGGGCAAATGGAACCCAAGTCAAATGCACCTGCATATCAATCAAAAAGAAATGTTAGCTGTACAGAATTCTCTGACAGCCTTCAAGGACCACATTCTTCCAGGACAATTATTGCTAAAGATAGACAACACCACTGTTATGTGGTACATAAACGAGGGGGGGAACCCACTCATACCCTCTCTGCAGACTAGCCATGGCTCTGTGGAACACAGCCTTGAGCTACCACGTGCACCTACAGGCTCACTTCCTGCCAAGCAAGCTAAATTCACTGGCAGATGACCAAAGCAGAAATCTCTTGGACCCACACGAGTGGAAACTGGAACCAAAGATATTCAACATGTTGAGAAACAAATGGGGTTGCCCAGAAATAGACCTGTTTGCCTCCCCTGAGAACTACCAATTGGACAAATTCTGCACAAGTACTCCCCACAGACAAGCTTGGAAAGTGGATGCCCTGTCCTTCACCTGGGAAAGCCTCTCAGTTTATGCCTTTCCCCTTTTGCCTGTCCTCTCAAATGTTCTACTAAAGATCAAACAGGACAAACCAAGGGCAATACTCGTTGCACCAGACTGGCCACAGCAACACTGGTACCCCCTCCTGCACACCATGACACCTGCCTCAGACCCCTTTCCTGCTGTCCCAACAGGAGGGCCAGATTCTGCACCTCCAGCTTCAAACCCTGAACCTTGCAGCCTGGCTAATTACCTGACCTCTCCAATACCATCCCTCAGTAAGCAAGTGCTGGATGTCATTCTGGAGGCAAGAAGGCCTAGTACTAGAAAATCCTATGCTGAAAAGTGGAAAAGATACTGTTCCTGGAGCCAAACCCAGGGGATGGGCACATCTGTGCCCAGCTTATCACATATTCTTCCATACTTAACAGATTCTTCACAAGGGCCTTTCCTTCTCTTCTGTTAAAATTCATGCCTCAGCCATTTGAACACATTATAATACGGAGTCTCACCCCCTGCTGAAACAATTCCTCAGAGAGGCCAAAAATCTAAGACCACCCAGGAGAGCACCTACTCCAGCCTGGGACCTTTACTTTGTATTGGAAAAGCTCACTGGTACCTCCTTTTGAGTCAGCTGAACTGCAGAGTTGAAATTCCTTTCTTGGAAAACAGCCTTCCTTCTAGCCATCACTTCAGCAAGAAGAGCGTCTGAATTACAGGCCCTCATGGCAGTGGAGCCCTTCATCATCTTCCATGTGGACAGGGTGTCCCTCAGGACCAATCCTTCCTTTATGCCCAAGGTGGTATCCTGTGTTGCCCTCAATCAATCCATTCATTTGCCAACCTTCTTTTCTAATCCAGAGAACAAAGGAGAACGTATACTACACTCTTTGAACGTATACTGCACTCTTTGGACGTACACAGACAACTTAGATTTTATTTGGACAGGACTAAGCCTCTCAGGAAAACTGAACAGCTGCTTAGTTGCCTTTGCTGCAGGGACAGAGGGGAAGGCCATTTCAAAGCAAACCATTTCTAAGTGGATAGGCCATTGTATTAATTTCTGCTTTAAGCACCATGGAAAACCTACCTCACAAAGGATAAGATCACATTCCACCAGAGCTGCATCTACTTCAGCAGCCTTTCTCAGCGGTGTTCCTAACAGGGACATTCTAGAAGCTGCTACTTGGAGTTCTGTACATACCTTCACCAAGCATTACCACTTGCCAGTTTTTTTCTAAATACAGAGCTGGTTTTGCCACTGCAGTCTTGCAGGGCCTAATAGCTGGTCCTAATGCCCTCTAATGACCTCCTCCCTTCCTTACATTTGGGAATCTACCCAAATATAATGACTGCAACAGTGAAACATGAAGAACATCGAGTACAGTTGTGTACACTTACCATAAATGTAGATGTTGGAGTGTATTCACTGTTGCAGTCCTGGTTACCCTCCCTCCAGCCCCCTGACTTCTCTTGGCTGTACCTCTCTTCTTGTTTACTGTATTTATGCTTTCTGGTGTATTTGCTTTTTGTTAGATGTGTAACCTTGCATATAATTGCTTCCCATTATGGGGGCACCTGACATTTGTGGCAAGAAAAACTGATGCAGTGGCATCGGCTGCATGCTTTATACCCCTGACTACCTGATGTCATGGAAGAAGAGACAGCAACCAATGCAGGACCGAAGGCTTTGATAATCAGGCTGGCTGAGGGCTACCTGCAAGCAGATAACCCAAATGTAATGACTGCAGCAGTGAATACACTCGAACATCTTCATTTATGGTAAAGGGTACACAACTGTACTTTCACAATTGGCCTCTGAGTCTCCTCTGTGCTTACCCTCCTATTCCCCTAATACCCAAAATCTTACAGAAAACTCCTTGCCTGAAGAGCTCTGTCATCCTCATTGCCCCTTTCTGGCCTCGTCAGGTGTGGTTCTCCTTCCTAAGGTCTCATCTGAAGTATCCATCTTGGATACTGGATTCCATTCCAGAAGTTATCTCCCACCCCTGGGAGCATCCACTTCCCAATCTCTGGACCCTTTGTCCAAGTGCATGGTTTCTCCAGTTCCCATCAGGGAGTCCCCCAATGACACACTTGTTCACGATTGGCCTCCGAGTCTCTTCTGTGCTTACCCTCCTATTCCCCTAATGCCCAAAGTCTTACAGAACACTCGTTGCCTGAAGAGCTCTGTCATCCTCATTGGCCCTTTCTGGCTTCGTCAGGCGTGGTTCTCCTTCCCAGGGTCTCATCTGAAGTATCCGTCTGGAATACTGGATTCCATTCCGGATGTCATCTCCAACCCCTGGGAGCTTCCACTTCCCAGTCTCTGGACCCTTCGTCTAACTGTATGGTTTCTCCAGTTCAGTAATCCTGACACAGTCCAGGCTTCCTCCCCGTGTGAGGAACATTATTTTGGCTTCTCAAAGAAGTCTACAAATAAAGTGTATTCCAATAAGTGGAAAAGGTTTTCCATTTGGGCCAGACAATTCTTCCCTCTTTCAGGATGGGGCACATTTCTCTACTAATTAAGCTCCATTTGGCTGCCATCTCTAATTTCCATGTCAGCAATAAGCCTATTTTGTCTTTCAAGTTGTGCAAAGCCTTTATGAAAGGAGTTTTCCTCCTTAGGCCTCCTATTAAGGATTCATCACCTCCATGGGGCTTGACTTTGGTGCTGCAGTTTCTAACACAAAAAACCATTTGAACCTGCTAGTTCATGCAACATTAAATTCCTGTCCTGGAAGACGGCCTTTTTAGTAGCCATTACTTCTGCCAAGAGGGTGTCAGAACTACAGTCTCTGTGTATTAAGTCCCCGTTCATGATTTTTCACAAGGACAGGGTGTCTCTTAGAACAAATTCTTCCTTTTTCCTCAAAGTGGCCTCTGAAGCAAATCTCAATCAGTCTATTCAACTACCGGTCTTCTGTAATTGCTCTAATAAAGGAGAATACATCTTGCATTGTTTAGATGTCCACAGACATTTGTGTTTTTATTTAAAAAGGCTTGAGGAGTTTAGGAAGTCGGACCAAATTTTTGTGGCTTTCTCTCAAAACAGAAGGGGTCATGCAATTTCCAAAGTCACTATCTCCAGGTGGATTGCTGGTTGTATTTCCTTCATTTATGCTAGTCAGAATTTAGAACTATCCAGACCAGTTAAGGCTTTTGTTGCTACGTCATCAGCCATCTTGGCTAAGCTTTCCATGCATGAGATCTGTGGAGCTGCGACTTGGTCTAATTCTCATAGCTTCATTTCACACTACAGATTGGATTTGCTGTCTAGAAACAGAGCTTCCTTTGGATGTTCTTCGTGTTTCACTGTTGCAGTCACAACTGTAGGGTGCTCCTGCCAGCAGGCAGCCCGAGGTTGGCCAGAACCCCAAAGTCTGGGTCCGGCGTCGGCTGTACAAGCTAGTACCCTGACGTCAGCACGCTCTGGTACATAGCCCTCAGCCGACGCCATCTTCTCCAGTCTTTCTTGCCGTGCGGTGGAAAGCAGCTCGCAAGTCGTTGGTTGGCGATTTTCGAACAGCGTATTTTGTTGTTGTCGGTCCGAAGTTCTTACTTCTCTTCTCAAAGCTAAGTACCCGTTGGGGAATCTTTTTCTTGTTCCTCCAATGTCAGAAAAAGTTAATAATTGTATATCGTGTGGGAAACAAATACCTCATAAAGATTTCCACTCTTACTGTCTACCTTGCTTAGGCCCTGACCACGACGTTTCTTGTTGTCTGTTCTGTGCCAGGTTCAATTCTCGTACTATCAAGCGCAGGTACGATTGGGCTCTAAATTATTTTGGCAGACGCTTCAATTATAGAATGTCGTCGGACACTACCGGAATTCAAAAAAAGCGCAAAGACAAAGACAGGCCTCCGAGGTCCAAACAGGACTCGTTGCAGCTGGAGCCAGCGTCCGGTTTGACTGTCATCAGTGAGGCGCTTTTGCAGCCCCTGTCGTCCGCCGCTTCTGAACCGATGGCCGATACGGACTCCCATGGGGAGCCATCAAGGCCTACTATTTGAACTGCTGCAGGACCTTCGACGCCGCTCCCTCAGATGGGTCCTGAACCGCTGTGCAGGTACCGGCTTCTGAGGGGGTTTTCAGGCCTACTCACATCACTATTTCAAAGGCAAAGACAAAGACTCCTGTTAAGTCTAAAGTTCCTGCCCAGGCTACTTCTGAATCTACTCCCAGGACACAGAAGCAATTATTAAAGATGGCTGAAGATTTACTTACCATGATTAGGGGTTCTCACCCCCCACCTGAAAAAAGGCCTCGACAGGATGTTCCTCTGGATTCCTCTGACCAGGCTTCTGTATCTTCTGTGTCTTCCTCTGATCAGGAGTATTCTTTTCCTCCTTATGAGGATTCGGATGCTGAGGACTCCTTGCCCTCTGCTTCTCCGCCTGAAGATTTCTCTTTTGGGGAAACCTTGCATGAGATGAGGGAACATTTTCATTGGGAGGGTCAGGAGTATTCTGCTTCCAAGAAGAGGCTTAGAGAATTCCTTCTTCTTCCTCAACATAGGCCTTTAGCTATCCCTCCTGTTCTTGACATTGTGGATGATGCTTTTTCTGAGGCTAATTTGAATCCTGATTCCATGCCTCCTGCTCCTTCTAAGCCTGATAGGTTTTATAGGGTTCCTGACTCTCATTTATTCTTATTTAAGAACCCTTCTGCGGATCCTGAAACTATTTCTCAGGGCTCTAAGGCTGCTAAGGTTGCTACTTCTAAGAATCATATTCCCTCTGAGAAGGATTCTCGTGCTTTAGACAGGTGGGGAAAAAAGGTATATACTTCTGCTACCCTGTCTGTAAGAGCTTTAAATTGCCAGTTTCATATGTTTAAGTATCAGCAATTTCTTTTGTCTGTTTTAAAGCAAAAGCTTGCTTCCCTTCCTGCATGTGCAGAGGATAAGGAACTTCAGGATGTATTGCATGCAACTGAACAAGTGAACAAACATAGTTTGCATTGTGGTTTTGATGCCTTGGATGCTTCTTGCAGGGCTGCAGCCTCTGGCACTGTTATCAGGAGACATGCCTGGCTTCGTGAACAAAGTTTACCTGAACAGGTTAAGGCTAAGTTATTAGATGCCCCTGTTCAACACGATGTTCTTTTTGGATCTAAAGCTGAGGAGGTTATTAAAAAGATGGAAGAAAAGGCAAAATCTATGCAAACTGTAAAAGATTTCTTGCAAGTCCAGCCTCCTAGATTTTCCAGGAATTGGCCCTCCAAAATTGGTCCTTTCCCACGCCTGACAGGCCTCAAAGGGGAAGATATAGACGCTCCAGAGGTTGTGGTCAAGCTCAGGCTTCTTACAGATCTAGACAATGGACTGCTTCTTCACCTAGAAGGGGAGAAGACAGATCCCAATCTCAAAGAAAACAAACTCAATGACTCTCTCGGTTGGGCTACAGGACCCCTTCACCTGGATGCCCTCTCAGAGGAAAACTGTCTCTTTTTTACAGAAATTGGACTCATATTACCCAGGACAGATGGGTATTGGACGTGATTTTAAAAGGCTACAAATTCCACTTTCATACTCTGCCAAGGGCTTACGGTTGGCCAGATCTGCCAAAACATCAATGGTCAGAGGCCTTAAATCAAGTGGATGCTCTTCTGGCCATGAGAGCCATAGAGCCTGTTCCACTCTCAGAGATGGGAAAAGGTTTTATTCAAGACTGTTTCTGGTTCCAAGAAAACAAAGCTCATGGAGACCTATTCTGGACCTTTCTGTGTTAAACACCTTTTTGGAAATTCCAAAATTCAAGATGCTTACTCTGCAGCCACTAATTCCAATGCTCTCTCAGGACGCCTGGATGGTGACATTGGACTTAAAGGAAGCCTACTTACACATTCCCATCAGGCAGGAACGCAGGAAATTCCTCAGATTTAAGGCAGGTTCGAGACACTTTCAATTCTCTGCACTGCCCTTTGGTTTATCTACTGCGCCCAGAGTCTTTACCAAGTGCCTGGCACCAGTAGTGGCTTATTGCAGACTTCAGGGATTCAGATTTACCCCTATTTGGACGACTGCCTTATTCAGGCAGACAGCAAGGATCTTCTACTTCAACATCTGGAATTTGTTCAACGTCTTCTCTTCCTTCTGGGATTCTCAGTGAACACAAAAAAGTCACATTTGATCCCTTCTCAACAAATGGTGTTCTTGGGAGCCCTCTTAAATATGACCTTACAAAGGGCCTTCCTCACTCCAGAAAAACAATCACAGCTGGCTACAATTTTCAACACCTTGGCAACTCAATCTCAGCTCACTGCAAGGAAATTCCTGCAGGCTCTGGGCTACATGGCTTCCTGCATTCTGTTGATTCCAAATGCAAGGCTTCATATGAGAAAGCTTCAATGGTATCTGAAAAGTGTATGGTCACAGCATTACCACGATCTGGACATTCTAATTCCTCTGATCCCCTGCCTCCAGAAGGAGTTCCTCTGGTGGTCCAGGGTGTGTGCTTTAAACAAAGGAAAGCCTTTTCGTCTACCTCAACCTTCTTAAATCATAACCACGGATGCCTCGGATTATGCTTGGAGAGCACACTTTCTAGACAGTTGCCAGCAGGGAACCTGGACAAAGGACCATCTTCACTGGCACATCAATCTGAAGGAAATGATGGCAGTTCAAAATGCTCTTCTAGCCTTCAAGAACTTTTTGCAACCAGGGCCTCTGCTAATTCGCACAGACAACACCACAGTCATGTGGTACATAAACAAGCAGGGGGGTTCTCATTCGTACCCCCTTTGCAGACTAGCTATGGCTTTATGGGACACAGCTCTAAATCTGAATCTACATCTCCAGGCTCAATTCATTCCAGGAGAACAGAATCTCTTAGCAGACAGCCTGAGCAGAAACATTTCAGATCCTCACGAGTGGATGCTAGACACCAACTTATTCAACAGGATTACTGCAGTTTGGGGATGTCCCCAGATAGATCTGTTTGCTTCCCATCTCAATCATCAGCTGCCTCGCTTTTGCACCAGGTCCTTCCACAAGACAGCTTGGAAAGTGGATGCCCTGTCCTTCAGCTGGAGAAGCCTTTCTGGATATGCCTTCCCTCCTCTTCCTCTACTACCTCGGGTATTACTGAAGATAAAACAGGACAAGCCCAAGTTCCTCATCTTGATTGCTCCAAATTGGCCTCAACAGTTTTGGTATCCCACTTTAAAGCACCTGTTCTTGGAGCCTCCTTGGATTCTCCCTCTGAACCCTTCTCTTCTGTCCCAGCATCAGGGTCGGTTACTACATCCCAACCTCAAGACCCTTTGCCTGGCAGCTTGGCTCTTCAAAGGAATTTGATTTCTTCTAGCCTTCCCAAACAAGTTTTGGATGTTCTTCTAGAAGCTAGACGGCCTAGCACTAGGAAATCCTATGCCTCTAAATGGAAGAGGTTTTGTATTTGGATGCAGGACCGAGGCTCGGACCCTCTGGTGCCTGGTCTCTCTTCTATTTTGCTTTACCTTTCGGATCTTTTGTCTAAAGGACTTTCCTTTTCTTCCATTAAGATTCATGCTTCTGCTATTTCTGCTCATTTCAATTCTGATCCTCCTGTTTCTTCTCATCCTTTGGTGAGACAATTCTTGAGAGGGGCCAAGAATTTAAGACCTCCCAGGACCCCTCCTGTTCCTGCTTGGGATCTTAATTATGTTTTAGAAAAACTTACTTTGCCTCCTTTTGAGCCTGCTGCATCTTCAGATATTAAGTTTTTATCTTGGAAGACAGTTCTTTTGTTAGCATTGACTTCTGCCAGAAGGGTCTCAGAGTTGCAAGCTCTCATGGCTGTGGAACCATACCTTATTTTCCACCAGGACAGAGTATCCTTGAGGACTATTCCTACTTTCATGCCTAAGGTGATTTCGAAAGTGGCTTTAAATCAGACAATTCACCTTCCTACTTTATTTCCTAATCCTCAAAATAAAGGGGAAAGGATTTTGCATTCATTGGATGTGCACAGACAGTTACGATTTTACCTGGACAAGACTAAAGAGTTCAGAAAATCTAATCAATTGTTTGTTTCTTTTGCCTCCAGTTCTCTTGGAAAAGCCATTTCAAAACAAACTATTTCCAAATGGATTGCTTATGGAATCAGATTTTGTTACACTCATCATGGGAAACAAGTTTCCAGGTACTGTGAGAAGTCATTCTACTAGAGCAGCTGCCACTTCTACAGCTTTTCTTAGAGGAGTTCCTACCAAGGATATCTTGGAAGCTGTCACTTGGAGTTCTGTGCATACTTTTTCCAAGCACTACAATCTCCCTCTGTATTCTAAGACCAGGGCAGGCTTTGCCTCTGCTGTTTTGCAGGGTCTTCTTGCTGCCCCTTCTTCTGTCTAAGCCTCCTCCCCTTTTCACTGCTTTGGGATTCCACCCTACAGTTATGACTGCAACAGTGAAACACGAAGAACATAGTACAGTTGTGTACACCTACCATAAATGTAGATGTTCGAGTGTCTTCACTGTTGCAGTCGGGGTTTCCCTCCCTCCTATCCCCTCTTTTTCTCTTATTTGTGGTGTATTTGTGTTTCCTTGTTGGATTCATTTCTGATTTATTGGGTCTTCTGACATCTAGGGCAAGAAAGGCTGGAGAAGATGGCGTCTGCTGAGGGCTATGCACCAGAGCGTGCTGACGTCAGGGTACTAGCTTGTACAGCCGACGCCGGACCCAGACTTTGGGATTCTGGCCGACCTCGGGCTGCCTGCCGGCAGGAGCACCCTACAGTTATGACTGCAACAGTGAAGACACTCTAACATCTACATTTATGGTAGGTGTACACAACTGTACTTTCCTCCATGCTCCAGCATATTCTTCGTTGAGGCCACCCAGGGTACATATTAGCTGAGGACTTTGACCCATCTGTGAAGACTAATGACATAGCATCTGATAAAGAGTTGTGCATTTATCATAACTTGGCATCTGTGCTATCCAGTGTCATTATCCCTCACATTCCTGCCCTGTGTCCCCCCTTCCTTCTGGTAGGCCTGGTGAGGCTGAAGTGGGTTGAATCTGGTGAGTTTTTGACTTCTAATGCTGATGTGTTTCTGCATTTCAGCTAATTTAGTAAACTCAATCTAAAGGTTAGAAGGTAGCAAGGGACTGTGGGAAGGGGAGAAGCTTGAGCTCTGCATCTGTCTGAAAAGTGGCTGGCTCTGATTATCCTGGACCCATCTGTGAAAAATAATGATACTGGATAACACAGATGCCAAGTTAGGGTAAGTACATAAATCTTTGTTTTGTTACATGCATCTGAGTAGTGAATAAAGTGCTTTTCATGGCATTTTACTCGCTGCTTTCTACAAATCAGTCAACAAAATCTATTTATTAATTTCTTAAGTAGTAGAGAGCGTTGTCTGCTTACCCTTACTCCTAAGTAATTTAACTTTTACAGTGCTGTTCCTCAGTTATTGTCTACCACTTGCAGCAAAACTTAAAATAAAGAAAATATACACTACTCCTCACATTCCACAAACTAGGGAAATCTATCACTGACAAGAACACTCTCTAATCTTGACATAGGAGAAGAAAAAGTATTTCAAGATAAGTCCTGCCAGTTGGAGAAAGTTCCTAGCAGCACAGAATTTATTTCTTCATTTTTATTTTAGAAAAAGTATGAAAGAATAGCCTTTTGAGCTATTCGAGCTAAGCTAAAACAAGCTAAAACACCAGGCAGTAGTAGTAAGAAATATTATTTAAATGCCTCATATTGTAAAACTTTCACTATGTTTGGATCTGATGAAGTTACCTGGATATGTATGCAGTCCCTTGATCGCCGATCTATTCATGTAATCAAATTTGAAAAATTCCAGGTATTTTTATTTAATTTGCTCATTTCCTTTTCTAAAGATATCACCTGCACTTTTATCTCCTTTATAGTATCCACTACTTAAATTACAGTTGGTTTAAATTTAGATTTCCATTTTCTAGTAATTGTTTTTTGGCAGCCAGTGGTATTAAACTTAGAAAGGCTTTACTGTACCCAACATTTCTAATGTACTCTGCAATTAATTTTTAAAGTTTGCCAACCCATTACTTTCCCAAAAAACATGTTACCCGTCCCTCTGTCCCATCACACCTCCAACATTTGCGCTTTACCTGAGGAAAATTGGGAACAATGCAGATGTCTCCCATTATCCCTTTTTAAATGGCCTTTTCAGTCTCTCTTCCCAGTCTTTTCTAACCTCCTCTGATTGATTCTTAGAATCAGTATGCAATATCTTATATGCCCTATTAATTGTCTTTTTTTAACTATAGTCAGCTCAACAATCTACTAGAGGTGATCTTTCACTTAATTACCATCCCATCCCTTTCTGTTTGTCTGTACCCTTGATATCAATCCCTGGTAGGGAAGGCACACTAGCCTGCAGGCCACGCTTCTGCTTGGCCTCATCTTACTCTGTCATGTTTCCTTCTATAGTTATTAGCTTTCAGTACCTTGAGTCCTTTTTCCAAATTTCTGCTGTAGATTCCATCCCCTTTGCATATTTTCTTAATCCTTGCTTACAGTCATTGTTATTGGCAAAATCTTCTTTCTCCATTCTCATGTTGACTTGGTTCCCAGAATGCTTTCTGAAATGTTATGGTTGTTCTCTTTAAGGATCTTCATCCAAATTCCTACTTTGTCCATTTTTCTAGATGCCCCCAGTTTCATACATACATACAAATATTTTAAGCACTGGCATTAATGCCCTTCTAGCTTGACAGTATACCAAAACACTTGTTTCCATAATAAGTCTTCAGGCTGTTCTTAAAAATTTCTAAACTAGTACTTGCTTTAATGTAATTTGGTAGTCTGTTCCATACATCAGATACTCTGTCAGAGAGCCAAGTAGTACACTTGTCATTCCTACAGAATTTTCTACATAGGTTGCCTGATGATTCTCTCTAGTACTTTTTGATAATGTCAAACATTCCCAGAAGTAGTTATCTCTAAATACCCTATATATTCGAATAAGATCTCCTCTTAGATATATTTAACAGACACTGTACAAGTTCAGATATTTTAGTCTTTCATAATAACTTAAATGTTCAAATCCATGGATGGCCTTGGTATATTTCCACTGTACTCTTTCCAGTTTACTCATGCTTATTTTCTTATAGGGTTTCCATGTTGTTATTCCATGCTCAGGTTTGGGTCTAATGTAACTAGCAAACAATTACTTCATCATTTTTAATTTCCTAGACTTCATAAATCATTTTATACAACCTATAGTTCTATAATTATCATTAACCAATTGGTTGATATGATTAGAAAAATGGTAGCTGAATCTACCCAAGTCCTTAAATGAGTCTACATTTTCAATCACTGTATGCTGTATTACATATTCACCTTTCAATGCATGTCTGCCAAATCTCATATGCTTAGTTTTTTATGTATTTATCAGCATATTATTATTCTGTGCCCAAATGGTCAATTTAATCAAGTGAATTTGCAGATGTGCCTTATCTGTAACACATGTAACCAGTTTACCCAATTTCAGGTCGTCTGCATATAGACTGTAGAATACCTCATATGAAAAAGTAAGGTCTGAAATATACAATCTAAACAAGTAAGGGCCTAGGACAGAGCCCTGTGGGACACCCTGACTGTAACCAAGGATTTCACCTGTCCAGTTGTTGTATGATACTTGCCATGTCCTAATTGTAAACCATGCAGCTATCCATCTTATCAAGAGTACATTAATACCTAGTTTTACTATCATCATCCCTTGACACTTTGACTTATAATCTTCTGCTTGTGTTATGCATACAAGCCTTAAATGGGTAGTTCTAAAGTACCCATTCAAGTCAAGTAATCCACCTTGTTCTATGGGGGGTGGTCAACTTGCACCACATTAACTGTTGACCTCTTTCCCTACCAGATAAATCCCTCATCTGTTTATTAATTATGATCCACAACTGCTTCTCTAATTGATAAAAATATGCCTGACTGATATACACATCTAAAGAGACAAACCATATGTGCAGAGCTTATTATCACATTCTCCATATTTTGTTCTCAGTTTTTATAGCTTCTTTGTTGTTTTCTTCCCACATTATTTTGGCTGCCATAACACATATACCTAAATACTCTGTCTTATCAGGTTCCCATAAATATGATTATTGTTGAACCAATTCATGTGTGGGTACATAGTTTATCACTATAGCCTTAGTTTTATCTTCTTTAATTTTATATCTCAAACACACTTGAAACTTTCTCAAAATGTTCAACTTTCAACATAGCCAAAATGTAGTTTTTTAATTGATCGAGTACAAAATAATATATTTAATTTTCCTTCCTAACTTCCAAACTTCCACAAGATTATTGAATCTTCAGCAGCTTCCAAGAAGGATGCACCCTGATCAACAGGTTGACTTCAGCTCTCCCGGTATGAAAACAGAAACTGCAACCAGATACTGTCAATTACAGGCTAGTAAGTACACTGCCTGGATGTCTGCAAAGAAGAAACTAAGAGAGCCTAAAAAAAAAAAAAAACAGAAAAGGTGAAGAGAAAACACTGACTGGGAAGAATCTTGCAGTTGTGCAGCAAAAAGCAGGCAAGACATGGCTTCCAGTAATCTAGAGGAGAAATAAGTCAAAATGTGCTCAGAGCTGATTAAAATAAATGAAACTGTGAACGGGTATAACAACTCAAATTACAAAAGGGTGGAAAAATGGAGGAAACTTTAACAGTTATTCAGGTGAGCTGATGAATGAAAAAAATCAGAAATTGAAATGCAAAAAAGGCTGGCTGAGTATGAGACTGTTCAAGAAGAGATGTTTCAAAAAATAGAATTAATATGACAGCATGTAGGGAAAATATGAGATTTTCAGTTGTACTTGACAAACTAGAATGAACGGGCTGTATTAATTTTATGAAGGCACAAATAAATTGTAATTGGGCTGGTTTTCCATATCAGGAACTGTTAATTGAAAGGGCAGAGTATTTATATGCTCCATATATGGCCATGAGAAAGCAGCCAAGACCTTTATTAGTAAAGATACAAACCTACCAGCAAAAGGAGTTGATCGTGACAAAATTATGGCAAAAGGACAAAGTATTAAAAGTTGGAGACAGTAGAGTTTTTGTGGAAAATGGTTATTCACTGTACACGAGGAAAAGGATAAACAAATTTATTCTAGTTATTGGAGAATATCAAGTGGCAGGTGTGAGATTCAAGCTGCTATATCCAGCTGTCTTCAGAATATTTTTTTCTTGGAGGATCAAAATCATTTTTTGATGCAGAGCAAGCTAAGGAGGAAATACAAAACTTTCTGCAAAAAAAGAGCAGTCAAGTAGAAAGGGCTCTGCTTCTCGTTCTTCTGATAGTAAACACTCTTGCCTGTGGATATGGCTAACAAGATACAAGCAATAAAATAGTTTTAGTCCCTTTAGTTTTATACACAGTTCAGGCATATTTGTATCAACCAGAGGAGCAGTTGTGGACAGTAATTGATAAAGAGTTGAAGGATTTTATTTTTTTTTTGGGGGGGGGGGGGTGGAGAAGTCAAGTGGGATAGTTTGACTCTCCCAACAGAAAAAGAAGATTTAGCATTACCTGATTTGGAGAGAGATTTCATATCTACACAGTTAAGGCTGTTGTACATAACACAAGCAGAAAGCTACAATTCAGAGTGGAAGGATGATGATGATGAAGGAGGGTAGTAATTGAAGAAACCAGGAAATAAATGGATTTTGGACACAGATCCTTAAGGACAGTAACTGCAGTCGTACAGAATTTTATATTCATAAAGTAGAAGAAAGTGTACTAAGAACTAAGCCAACACAGGAATGGAAAAAGGAGATTCTCTGCCTTATAGACATGACTGTAATTAGGGGTACAGAAAATAGACAAGGGTGGGCTGGAATTTACTAGAGGAAGCTTGTAAAAGAACCAAGGTATTGGGAAGAATTAATTGGAGAAGGAAAGGTAATATAATAGGAAGAGGCCAAGAAGACATTTGGATTGCAGGCTGATTGCCTTCCCTATCAGGGATTGAGTAGAGATAAAGAGAAAGGGGTGGGCAATCCTAAATGAAAGACCTGCACTAGTTGAATTTTTTTTATTGAATCTAGAACATAAGCTGCTGTTAAAAAGGGATAATTAGTAGGGCATATAAAATATTACTTGATGGTTATGGGAATTAATCACGAGTTCAGAAAACGATTGGGAAGATCAAATTAAATATGCAGTCCACAAAAAAACAATGGGAGGACATATGTATGGCCAAATATGCAGAAAAGTTTTAAAAGATTTAGGATTTTCTGCCTGGAAGTGTTGCATAGATAATTTTTCATTCCAAGCAGACACCAAAGAATTTTTTCCCCAGGTAGATAGCAAATGTTGGAGGTGTAATGGGGAAAAAGAATCTGAGAACTTGTGTTTTGGGAGTGTAATGAGTTGGCAGACTTTAAAAATTCTCTACAGAATGCTCTGTCAGGAATACAGGGTGAGCAAATGAGTGTAACTAAGGAAATGATTTATTTTTTTATTATTATTATTTTTAGCTAAGATACAGGATCTGAATTACCTTGACATAGTAAGACCCTGTTAAGTTTAATTGTGATGGCTGCCCAGAAAGCAAATGCTAGAGAATGGAACTCAAAAGTCCAAAGCAGCTATACTTAAAGTAATGAATATTGTAGCAGAGATAAAAGAACAGCAAGTGGGATCTTTAGAAAAAGGCTAGAAGGAATTTACATAGAAAGAATGAAATTGTGAGAACAATACATGGAAAAAAAATGTTTTGGAGGAGAAATGAGGTTTAAGAGAAGGCAGGACTTGAGCAATGTATGTAATGTCACTTAGATTATAAATCACATATGTTATTATATGTCCTATAATGTTTGTAAATGTGAAAGTTAATATGGTTTGATTGCCTTTGTAAATATGTAAGTTTGATTGTCACAAGTGATAAGTCAATAAAGGTGTTAAAAAGAGTACTGCCTCTTCCTATCAACTTTCTTGTTGATTGAATATATCAGTTTTGCCGCATGTCTTCCTCACTTCACTATTACTTAGTCAGCCGCTCCATTTTCTAAGTATGGTATAATTAAGTTTTCCATAAATATTTCCATTTTTGCCTTTTCTTGGTTTTCACATTCCTCTGTTTTATACAAATTTTCATAAAAGTTCCAAAATATCTCCAATACCTTTATAGGCTTTCTGGTTAATTTTCTTGTCATTCTGCCTAAGTTTGATAACTGATTATTCTTAATTACTTTTTGTTCCACAAGTCATTGTGCTAAAAACTGTTGTGCTATGTAGTTTATCAAACAATAGTTGCTTAACAGCAACCTTTCTAAGCTCATATTGGTGCACAGTCTGCAGTAGTTACTGGACATGTGTCAAAACATTCAGTTAACTACACATGTTCATGTGACATATAATTTCTATCCAGTTTTTCCCAGTTATTGTACCTTGGGGATAATATGTAAATTCCAAGATGTTCGTGTTTCACTGTTGCAGTCATTACACTTGGGTTATCCTGCTGGCAGGCTACCCGCAGTCGGCCTGAATTCCAAAGTCCTGGTCTGGCGTCTGTTGCTGTCGCCTCTTCCCTGACGTCAGTGCACCAGGGGTATAAAAGATGCAGCCGACACCATTTTCTTCAGTCTTTCTTGCCGCGCGGTGCCCGAAGCAAAAGCAGTTCGCAAGTGCCGGTTGGCCAACTCCTGAGATTTTCAAAATTGAATTTCAGATCCGAAGTCTTCAATAAAGCTAAGTACCCCATTGGGGAAACTTTTTTCTTGCTCCAGACTGATGTCAGAAAAGTTAACAATTGTATTTCTTGTGGAAATATGAAAATTGAACGCCCTAGTGAGACATATTAATATATACCCTAATCATGGGTTCAGAGTTGGGGTTTTACAAGTTGCCAAACAAAGTTTAAGAATGGGAGGCAATTTAAACTACTTAGCTCGATTGGAGCTTGAATGGATATTTAGAACAGGGGCACACTTACACCCAGGTCTTAACCATTATGTTTCAATGAAACCGGTTTTAGAAAATAATACCCGTAGGTGATTTATAAATTGAACTACTGATAGTTATGATGCTTAAGTTTGATTATAAGGCATTATTGATTTTATGATGATGCCCTTTATCCAATATGTTTGCTATATAGTCATATGAAACTTATTTTATTTCATACTCTGCATCAGCTTAATTTTATATATAATGTATTTGTATTTATTATAGATATTTTTGATGCATTGCAGTTGCATTTTCACCTATACAGTTATTATGTCATATTCATTTATTTTTTAAAAGTTATTGGAAGCCATTATAAGCAATCAGAAGTATAATACAATAGGATATATGCCTTTAAATGAATTTGTATTTTACATAGTACAGCATGTACCCATTTGAATTCATGCTGTACCTTATTAAATGGTAATTATTTATGGAAGTTCATCGCTACATTATTGATGATGATGTTTATATGGTTCATTCCATATATTAAAAACTGTAGATGTATTGCCATCATATACATTTTTATTCTATTTGTTATTGTGATGTTATATATAAACAATTGATAGTTTTGTTTTATATTTTAGTTATGTTGTATTTAAATTAGAGATATGTGAGTAGATACTCAGCTTAAGCGATTTTACTATGTTTTGATAGAAATTGTCAAATACAGATTGTGAATATGAAAACACCATTTGTTGGCATATTATAGGGAGATCTGAGTTTAAGAGCACACTACCACTTTAGATACTAGTATTTTTCTAATTAATTGATTGGTTTGACACAATTGTATAATTGTTTTAATTGAATTAATTGAGATCTGATTTCAACTATAAAAGAGAGAGTTAGAATTGTTATAATTTAGATCTGATGAAGCGTGCATGTGGCACGTGAAAGCGCTCATCTCTTGTTTTATCGAATAAAATTTGGATTATACAGCAACAAGGACGTTGACTCCTTTCGTGGTGACTTCAACAGTTTATTTTACATTGATTTCTTGTGGAAAGCAAATACCTCATAAGGATTTTCATTCTTACTGTATTCCTTGCCTAGGCCCTGACCACGATGTTGCTAGTTGCCAGTTTTGTGCTAGATTTAACCAGCGCACTATTAAGCATCGGTACGATTTTGCTTTTCATTACTTTGGCCGAAGATTTAACTATATAATGCCGTCAGAACAGCCAACAACCGGTATTCATGAAAAGCTCAGGGAAAAAGAAAAGGACGGGCATCCGAGGTCCAAAACCGACGACGAATCCTCTTCTAGGCCAGTCGACGGTTCGCCAGTATTCAGCGAGGCGCTTTCGCAGCCCCTGACACCCGCTGCCTCAGAGCCACAGGCCACCTCTGTCTCCCACGTGGAGACAACTAGGCCTCTGGATACTCAAGGTATTGGGCCTTCGGAAACTAATCCCTCAGATGGGTCCGGAGCCGCTGAGCAGGCATCGGCTTCTGAGGGTGTTTTCAGACCTACACAGCTTTATATCAAGCCAACTTCAGCTTCCAAGACAAAGACCAAAACAGTTTTAAAGACAAGGAAACAAGTACAGCATTCTCCAGGACAGACTTCCATGCCTAAGAAACAGATGCTCAAAATGGCCGAAGACCCAGTTACTTAGTTCAGGGGTTCCCATCCCCCTCCTGATAAGAGGCCTAGGCAAGACACTGAATATGATTCCTCTGATCAGGTTTCCATTTCCTCTGACTCCTCTTCAGAACAGGGATACTCTATTCCTTCCCATGAGGACTCTGATGCTGAAGAATCTATTCCCTCAGCTTCTCCTCCTGAGGATTACTCCTTTGGGGAAACCCTGAATACCATGAGGGAGCATTTCCACTGGGAGAGCCAAGATTACTCAGAATCTAAGAAAAGGCTCAGAGGCTTTCTTTTATTACCTCAGCACAGACCTCTTGCTATTCCACCTGTTCTAGACACTGTAGATGTATTTTCAGAGTCCGGCCTGTCTCCCGACTCTTTACCTCCTGCTCCTGTTAAGCCAGACAGATACTACAGGGTTCCAGATTCTCATATATTTCTATATAAAAACCCTGCTGCTGACCCAGAAACTATTTCTCAGGGTCCCAAAGGGGTGAAGGCCGCTACTGCAAAAAACCCTGTCCCCTCAGATAGAGATTCAAGGGCACTGGACAGATGGGGGAGAAAAGTTTACGCTTCTGATAGCTTGGCTGTAAGGGCTTTAAATTGTCAGTTTCATATGCTTAAATATCAGCAATACTTAATGTCTCTCGCTAAAACAGAAAATGCTGACAAATTCTGAATGTTCTGAGAACAAGGAAATGCAGGATTTATTGCATGCAGATGAACAAGTGGGAAAGCATACTTTGCAATATGGTTATGATTCACTGGAGGCCTTTTGCAGGGCCGCTGTAACAGGTTCTGTCATTAAAGGAACAGAATCTGCCTGATCATGTTAAAGCAAAATTACTGGATGCTGCATTGCAGCATGATACTTTGTTTGGTGTTAAGGCAGAAGAGGTGTTGAAGAAAATGGAGGATAAAGCTAAATCTATGCAGACAGTAAAGGATTTCTTACAGGTACAGCCACCCAGATTTAGCAGGAACTGGCCTTCTAAGAATTGGTCATTTCCCGTGTTAGACAGGCCACAAAGAGGCAGATACAGACACCCTAGTGGCAGACAACAGCCACAGGGCTCATACAGGCCCTAACAAAGGGGTGCTTCTACCTCCAAAAGTAGAGAAAACAAATCACAGCCATTTAGGAAACAGTCCCAATGACTTCCCTCTGCCAATGCCAAGCATTTATCTTTTGGCAGCACCCTTAGGGGGAAAGCTAGCACTTTTTTCACAAAATTGGCACATGATCACCCAGGACAAATGGGTCTTAAATATAGTTTCTCAGGGCTATAGGTTCCACTTTCACACCCTTCTAAAGGCAAAAGGTATGCCAGACCTGCCACACAGTCAATGGGCAGAGGCACAGAAACAAGTTTCATCTCACATGGACAATGAGGGCTATTCAGCCAGTGCCACAACAAGAGCAGGGACAAGGACTTTACTCAAGACTTTTTTAGTACCAAGAAAGGACAAAGCATGGAGACCAGTTCTGGACCTGTCTATTCTAAATACTTTTCTAGACGTTCTGAAATTCAAAATGTTGACTCTGCAGCAGCTTCTGCCCAGGCTGGGCAAGAAGGCTTGGCTTGTAACTTTGGACCTCAAAGAGGCATACCTGCATGTCCCCATCAGACAATCTTGCAGAAGATACAATCAGACTCATAGCTGGCTCAATGCACTACCAATTCTCTGCACTGCCCTTTGGCTTATCTGGGCGCACCAGGGTCTTCACACAAAATTCCTGGCACCAGTAATTGCATTCTGCAGACAAAGAGGATTTCAAATATATCCCTACTTGGATGACTGCCTTATTCAAGCAGAGACCAAAGACATTCTACTAAATCATCTGGCGTTTGTAAAAAGATTACTAATTTGCCTAGGGTGCACAGTAAATGAAAATAAATCAAAACTAGTACCCACTCAAGAGATAATATTCTTGGGTGCAAGCTTAAATACAACTGCCCAGATGGCGTATCTCACGCCAAACAAACAAAGGCAACTGACTTCTTACTTCGAAAGCATGGCAACAAAGACCCAGTTATCTGCAAGAAAAATTCTACAGGCTTTGGGCTACATGGCATCCTGCATTCTGCTAATTCCATATGCAAGACTGCATATGAGGAAACTACAATGGTATCTAAAAAGTGTTTGGACTCAACATTGCCACAGCCTGGAATCATTAATTTCACTCATTCCCTGCCTGCAACAGGAGTTTCGATGGTGGGCACAGGCCTGTCACCACAACAAGGGACAGCCATTCACTTTACCCACAGCTAGGCAAACACTAACAATAGATGCATCAGATTATGCCTGGGGGGGCCCCACATGGCAGGAAAATGTATTCAGGGCACATGGCCCCCAAGCCAAAGGCATCTTCACATCAATCAAAAAGAGATGCTAGCTGTACAAAATGCCCTGACAGCCTTCAAGGACCTACTTCATCTAGGACAGCTGCTGATAAAGATGGACAACACCACAGTCATGTGGTACATAAACAAGCAGGGGGGCACACATTCCTACCCCCTCTGCAGACGAGCCATGATTTTGTGTGAACACAACATTGACTTACCAAGTACACCTGCAAGCACAATTCCTGCCAGGAAAAACAAATGCTCTGGCAGACGAACTAAGCAGAAACCTCATAGATCCTCACGAGTGGAAACTAGATCCACAAATCTTCAACATAACAAGGAAATGGGGATGCCCAGACATGGATCATTTTGCCTCCCCTCACAACTGCCAACTTCAAAGATTTTGCACAAGGACTTATCACAAACAAGCATGGAAAGTGGATGCTTTGTCATTCAGCTGGAACAACCTTACAGTATATGCCTTTCCTCCACTGCCTCTTCTCCCCAAGGTACTCCTAAAGGTCAGACAAGAGAAGCCACAAATTATACTGATTGCCCCGGATTGGCCACACCAACATTGGTACCCAATCCTAAGGAGCTTGTCTCAAGCCCCAGCCTGGGCATTGCCTCAAATTCCTCATTATCTGACCCAACAAAACAATCAGATCCTGCACAGCCAACTCAGAACCCTAAATCTAGCTGCATGGCGGATAGTGTAACCATTCAAAATACACCTCTCTCTAAAGCGGTTATGGATGTTGTTTTGGAGGCCAGGAGGCCAAGCACCAGAAAATCTTATGCAGAAAAATGGAAGAGATTCTGTGCTTGGAACCAGGCACAAGGAATTGACATGCTTGCTCCAAATATTCCTCAGATTTTACAATATCTAACTGAGATGCTGGACAAAGGCCTATCCTTCTCATCAATTAATATCCATGCCTCTGTCATTTCAGCTCATTACAATACGGACCCACCTATTTTTTCACATCCATTGCTTAGGCAGTACCTCAGGGGGGCCAAAAACATAAGACCTCCAAGGAGAGCACCAATACCTGCATGGGACCTCAATTTTGTCTTGGAAAAACTCACACTGCCTCCTTTTGAGCCAGCCAATACAGCTGAGATAAAATTCTTATAATGGAAAACAGCTCTGCTCCTAGCAATAACTTCAGCAAGAAGAGTCTCAGAGTTACAGGCATTATTGGCTGTAGAACCTTTTATTATCTTCCATCCGGACAGGGTTTCTCTAAGGACAAACCCAACATTTATGCCTAAGGTAGTGTCCAGTGTGGCTCTTAACCAAAACCATTCATTTGCCTACTTTTTACCCAAATCCACAGAATAAAGGGGAGAGACTTCTGCATTCTTTGGACATACACAGACAGCTACACTTCTACTTGGACAAAACTAAAGCTTTCAGAAAGTCTGAGCAACTTTTAGTGGCTTATGCTGCAGGATCACAAGGAAAGGCGGTCTCAAAGCAGACTATTTCAAAATGGATAGAACACTGCATTCGTTTCTGCTATTCACAACATGGCAAATCAGTGCCTAAGGGCATTAGACCACATTCTACCAGGGCAGCAACCACCTCAGCAGCCTTCCTCAGAGGAGTACCAACCAAGGATATCTTGGAGGCTGCAACTTGGACTTCAGTGCACACTTTTACTAAGCACTACCACTTACCTCTTTACTCTAAATCCAGAGCAGGCTTTGCCACTGCAGTTCTGCAGGGCCTTATAGCCACTCCTAATTCTATTTAGACCCAGCCGCCCAACCTCAGCTTTGGGATTCAACCCAAGTGTAATGACTGCAACAGTGAAACATGATGAACATAGTACAGTTGTGTACCTACCATAAATGTAGATGTTCAAGTGTATTCACTGTTGCAGTCCAGGTTACCCACCCACCATCCCCCTTTCTTTGCTGGGACGTATCTGTACTTCTCTATTCTATACAACCTATGTGGTGTATTTGCTTGTAGATGAATGTATTGGTTATTTTAGTGCATGCTTTTATAAGCAATGTGTTTTAGCCTACCCTTTTGGGGGCACCTGACATCTGGGGCAAGAAAAACTGAAGAAAATTGCGTCTGTTGCATCTTTTATACCCCTGGCGCACTGACGTCAGGGAAGAGGCAACAGTAACCGACACCGGACCAAGACTTTGGAATTCAGGCCGACTGCGGGTAGCCTGCCAGCAGGATAACCCAAGTGTAATGACTGCAACAGTGAATACACTCGAACATCTACATTTATGGTAGGTACACAACTGTACTTTTTGACTACTGGAATCACATATTCTGTGCCATTTATTTTAATTTATTTCCTCAGAAATCTACCCTCTTTTGTTTTGTTGTCCTTTCTAGGTCCCCTCAATACATCCTCATTATTGCAAATCAAGTTCAAGTCCACACCCAAAAATAATATTTCCTATTGAAAGCTGATTATTTCTACTAACATTTTCTTAAACTCCATAAAAGCAGTTTATAGTGTAATTTAAATACATGCCCATGTAACCATCCTCCCTTACCAGTTGTAGACCCTTAGATCACAAATCTACCAGTATTGTCTTTTTTCTGTTCTATCACCATTGGAGCCCCTCTAGCAATCAGTATTATTACTCACCCTCCTTTTAGAATATTCATCCTGAAATCTTTTCTTTGGTAAATTTACAATCTCACTTGTCCAGATTTGTCTCCTAACACAGTGCTGTACGCCCTACATTTATTAATAAAATTTAGTACTTTCTGGGGGGGGGGGGGGGTGTTGTCTATATCTGTAAGGCCATTTACATTCTGTGATAATATGGATAGAGTAACCATTATTTTAAAAAGCTTTTACTCCCATCCTGTTATACATGATAGTTCTTTTCAGGATGTATTTCCAGTATTTGACTTACATGCACACACTAATATTAAGCAGGCTGATCTTTTATACATCTGCTTCTTTTCATCTCCATTTCAACCTATGTCACATTTTCAAGACTTTTTGCTTCAATAATAACATTCAGACAAAAAAAAATTAAATACGTTTTCAGAACTTTCTGGGTTCTTTTGTCTATACCTGTAAGACCATTTACATTCTGTGATATGGATAGAGTAACCATTATTATAAAAAGCTATTACTCCCATCCTGTTATACATGATAGTTCTTTTCAAGATGTATTTCCAGTATTTGACTTACATGCACACACTAATATTAAGCAGGCTGATCTTTTATATGTTTGCTTCTTTTCGTCTCCATTTCAACTTATGTCACATTTTCAAGACTTTTTGCTTCAATAATAACATTCAGACAAAAAATCGAAATACATTTTCAGAACTCCCATCCCCTTTTAACTTAATACAAACACACAGAACTATGTACATTTTTAAGAATTGAAGTTTACCACTCTTGATAGCAGCAGTTGCTCCGAATTGACGGCTGCACTCACAAGCATTACCTAATCAAAAGTTAAGGTTGCCCATGCTGAAGTACACATTACAGTTTGTATTCCCACTTACATTGATTGATGTTTGTTTTTTTTAAATCATTCCCCTCCCAGATATTCAAAAACATGTTGCATGCTTTCAATAAACAAACATTTAGCCATAAGAAAAAAGTGTACTGGCTACCTTTAAATAAATAAACTATATCAATGTTGTGCAGTGTTCTGTTAAATGCATTAAAGTAATAAGACTGCTGGGAAGGCTACTACTACTTATTCAGTTCCCACAATTTCAAACTTTTTTTCATTGAACTGCTTACCCCTGTACCTTTTAAATGTTAGATTTCTGTCAGCAAAGATTGCTCAAATTTCTGATTGCAACGAGTGTTCAAAGCTCTCAAGATGAATTGCTTGAACCCGAGGACAGCTCCTCTCCAAGAGAGAGCAAAAGTGAGGACAAAAAACGCCTAATAGCTTTGCAGATGCATGAAATAATCATGTAAAGTTCACCCAGAGTACAATGCACAGACTTCCCCTATCTAACTGCAGAGTACTTGTCTCCCACTGACAGCATTTACTAATGAAACAAAGAAAAAAAGTAAGGTACCATTTCCATGTTTTTCATCATATTGTCTTGTTTTTTTAAGCTGGGTTTGTTTAAAAAAAAATGTTGTAGTTTATGCCAAGGGCATTAATCTAGACACTGACCCCTGTAAAAACAAGGGAGATTATTATCTTAAGTTTACATGTAATATGATCAGTACTAGTTTACTGTTTGATCTACTGTAGGTCGCAGAGATCATAGTACCTCTCCCTTTTACTTCCTGATGAGTATAAGATGATGGACAGTAAAATGTTCTTCACTTTATTTGTTGGGGCTTATGTCGTTCTGTCTGTCTCTCTCACCTCTTCAAGCTTCAGTCACCCAGCTTGGTCATACCTCGAAGAAGTTGACGGGCTTTCTGATTCTCAGTGGTGGTCAGTGAAGAGATGGTTAACAGCCTTATCAGAACATCTACAGGGAGCTGAATATATGGCCCACTGCAGTTGTAGTTTTATTGATGCTTTGTTTAGGTAATGATAATGGGGGACCTGAATACTCCTATTGAGTTGGACAGAACATGATATGAGGACTTGCCTGGGTCAACATGGGTGGAGTAGCAGGAATAAAGGAGAGGACCTTCTAAACTTCTGTATGGAAAATGGCATTATGACGGCCAACACATTGATAGTGTCTCTTGCTGAACCAAGCTTGCATACAAGAGTGGCTAAAGCGCAACTCAAATAGGCTTCCTCCTGGTAAGAAAAGGGCATTGCAAAGCCATCTCCAGTGAAACAGTTGGCATAAACTACTGGTGGCTACAATTAACTGCAAGTAGTGTCTAGAGAAAGAAGGTGGTCAACAGAGACTGGGCTGAAGTTATGGAAGTTAACTAGAGTGAAAGCACAAGAGTTCAAGGAAGTACACAGTGCTCTAGCACCTTAGGAAGAAGAGAAAATGGGTGAAGTTGAAGAAGAATTGTAGTGAATCAAAAAAGCTTGTGTGAAGACTATAGAGCATGATATGAGACCAAGCCCAGTATGGAAATGAGTTACATAAGGAAAGCTGGTGGTGGAATGCAGAAGTCCAGGAAGTTATCAAAAGAAAGGAGGAGTGCATGAAAAAAATGGGAGATGGAAAAAATGGATCAGGCTAAAAAGGAGTGCTAGTTGGCTAACAAAGACACTAGGAGATGATTTGCAATAGCTTCTTGAAAGTGACTCAGCAGATGGCACAAAGAAACACTTATCAGGTTGCAAGGCAAAGACAGAAAGATTAAAAATAGTGGCAGAGGTAGTGTGTTACAGAAGAATGTGAAAGAAGCTGAAAAGTAAGGTGTAGAAAACAGTGGTGCAGCCAGTATTACTGTGTGGCACTGAAACCTGGACAGTGAAAACAGAGCAGTTAAGGAAGCTAGAGTTGATGGAAATAGTGTTTGAGACTGTAGGACTGATGAAGAAATGAGGACATCAGAGTGGAAAACATTGTAGCTCCAGTTGCAGAGAAGGTAGAGCTTACAGATTACAGTGGTTTGGACACATGCAGGAAAGCAGATAATGATCTGGTGAAGGAGATTTGGGAGAGAGAGAGCAAGACAGCAAGAGAAAACAAGGGCATCCGGCAAAGAGATGAATGGATTTTATGAGAGAAGACCTGTGCATACCGCTCAACTTGAATACAGATTTTTGCAGAATGTCCAGATGTTTGCTTCATATGTTTTGTCTGTTTTTCATAAAAATGTGTGTTTCTGGCAAATTAGTGGTGAATCATTAAAGACTGAAGTTAGAAAATAATGACAGACATTTGAGTTTCAGATTTCATATCCTTCAGAAAATTCATGCTAATGCAAAACCTGCTATCCTATCAACTTTTTAAGTTTGTAAGAGCAGTATTTAAAATTATCCCTATTTTTGGTCATTTGTCCCACTTTTATTTATAGCTTTGTCCAGATTTCTTGCTGTAAGAGGTTGAGCGGTATAGACCTGTGCCAGTCGGGCATAACTGTCAAAGAAGGTAAAAGTAGTATTGAATTGAGAGACTGAGAAATGGCAACAATTAAAGTGATACCCTGACCACATGTAAAAAATGGAGAAAAGGGGGATGATGATAATGATGATGCTCAGGCTTTGGTTTGCACCTGAATAAAACGGCATGGCTGAGGGTCCCTTTCCTTAAGGATGACATTAGAGAAGTTGTTTTTGGTGCTCTGTTTTCAGGAAGGGCCCTCTTTAGGCAGGCATACAAAAGGATATGGTCGAAGACTTTCAAAAAGAGGAAAAGGTGTTACCCAGTCTGCAAACACCCCCTGACCCCCCCCCCTGCTTCTTTTAAGCCATTCTTTTGTTATCAGAAGAAGCACCTTCCTCCATACAGCATTAGTAATGCCCAAAGCATCTGTCAGTCTTGCTTTCCCCTTCTCTTCCACCTATCACCTAAAAAGGTAATTCTGCATGCAAATCTTGGAGGTTAGATGAGGAAAAATGTAACCGGGAATATGTTTTGGAAGTGTTATGAGTAAGCAGATTTTTTTTTTTTTTAAATTCCCTACAGAGGACTCTGTCAGAAATATTGAGTGAGCTAAATGTGAATGAAGGTCGTCATTTGAATAGGTCAAACATGTATCTAGTATGGACTATACTTGCAATTTCAAGGAAATGTATAACAAGAAGATGGAATACAAACACAGTACCAACTTTGGAAGACTTCTACAGCCTACTAAAGACCACAGCATTATTGGAAATTAAAATTAAAGAACTGAGAATTTATCCAAAGCCATTTATCAACAACCCTTGGGGAAAAGTCTTATCTTTGATTGACACTAGATAATTGATCAGACACTCTGATAATGGATTGGACATACTTATAAAGTAACTGTATACATTAAGATCTGTTATAGTGTCAGGCTAATGTAAATAGTGTACATAGTTATTTCAGATGCTATGTATAAATACTATGGAATTCATTCAAATGTATTTCAAAAATAAAAAAATTTTGAGAAGAGAAATATTGGGTGAGCGATTGGGTGACTAAGGAAATTATTCCTTTGGGCTATGACACAGAATCAGAATTGCTGACGCAATAGTAAGGCCTTGTTAAGTGTAATTCTGTTGGCTGCCGAAAAACAGTTACTACAAAATGGAAATCGAAGTTTAAACCAACTGTAATTGAAGTACTGAATACTGTAACAAATATAAAAGAATTGGACTGGGATATTTAGAAAAGAGAAGGAGCAAATTACATAGAAATATATGAAAATTGAGGGAACAATACTTGCAGAATAACGTTCGGGAGGAGGAGCGAGGTTTAAGGGAAGGCAGGAATTTAGCAATTTATGTAATGTTGGACTGATAGTTATAAAAAAAAGAACGTGTTGTATAAAGTATAACTGGTTTGTTTTCCCTTATATTAATGGATGTCTGCATGTGTCTTAAGTGATAATTTAATAAAGATGTTAAAAAATGTAGCTGTGCTGACGTATTGACTGCAGTCTAGGGTCATCTGTTGCGGTAGGATGAGAGAGAGTTCTCTGAGCTCACTCCTATTTTGGTCAAGAACAGGCAAATCTTAATAGAACAATGGGACAACATCAATATTTCACAAGTATACAACAAAGTCCAGAAGGTTTAGGATTTTTGCTTAGAAATGTTTGCTTAGGTATTTTTATTCTCAAAGCAGATGTCAGAGAATTATTCCTCAGGTAAATAACAAATGCTTGTAGGTGTGATAGAAAAGAGAGAGGTTACTGGAAACAAGTTATGTTATGCTGTCCCATCTCGCCTTCATTCTTGCTGGTTGGGTTTGGAGCTGATCCTTGGCTCCAACTCGGATGATTTTACTATAGCTCAAAAGCTTTTACTGGCTCGAAGCTAACCCCTATCCCAGCATGCCTAGCGGTAGCTACCCAGATCTCGTTTGCCGCTTGCAGCATTGAGATTGCGATTACTGGCTCAGGCTAAGTACTTAGTGTTGTGTCACTTATATTCTTATCCTTTCTAGGGTTTTATAGTTGAATTAACCTTGTTAGAGCTTATATTATCCCGTTAGTCTAACTACCTTTTTTCTACTTGTTCGGTGTTTTTGGCCGTCATTTCTTCCTTAGGCCTTGCCTTCCCCTTTGAGCCTGTTTAAATTAGAGGGGTCTTCTTTTTCGCCACCCTTTCTGGGATAGCCTTTTAAGTTATAGGGTCTCCTATTGGGGGGGTCACCATTTAAATTAGAGGCTCTCCCCCTTTTCTTCTTCTTCTTCTCTTTCCTTAAAAAAAAAAAAAAAAAAAAAATTTCCTTTCCTGTTGTTTGGGCTAGCCGTTCAGCCTTGTTAGTAGTTTTAGTTATGTGCTGTTAGCTGCTACAGCCTTGTTTTTCTTACTGTGGTAATTTTTTCTGCCAAATTATCCGCTATGTCTAAAGAGTCGTTAAAACAATGCGACTCGTGTTGCCAAAAAATGTCCCATACGGATGGGTACACGAGTTGTGTATACTGTTTAGGGGCTGTTCACCTGCAGGACTCCTGCTCTATCTGTCATGCTTTTGGTTCCAGAGTCCTGCAGGAGAGAAAGAATAAGTTAATTTTGCGTGGCCTTCTGAAGAACCCTCAAGATTCTTCGTCTCAGGGTCCTCAGCCAGCTAAAGTATCCAAAAAATCCACTAAGCCATCAGTTCCAAACTCTGAACAGACAAAATCCACTGTGAAACCTTCGGCTCTGTTGGTTCCCAGTGTTGGCTCCGACAAAGCTAAAAGTCTTCAGTGGCTCCATCAGTGTCCTCGGAGCTAGTCCAGACCCATAAAAGAACAAGGTATCCTCCTTTGAAGTCGGTACACTCTGCTCCACAATCTCTGCAGTCTGGAGCAGGCAGTCACCAGTCCTCTTCACACTCCTCTCGGTCCTCCAGGCTTTTGGATCATGGTGTAGAGAGAGTGGTCAATAGGCTCCCCAAGTCATAGGCACCTGCTAAATTACTAACGAGCCCAGCCCATAAGGAATTGGCTCCTTTGGCCCATCCAGCATCTCCATCGGTATCTCCTCAGACTCTCTTGAGATCAGAGCCGGAAGTGCATGGAGGTCGTGGTGGTGGAACTTTTGGCTCTGGTTACTTCTCCCTTATCGGTTCCAATACCCATTCCGATATCCTCGATGTCTCAGTCCATCGAGGGATCTGGGCGATGAAGCTCTCTCACCGGCTCCAAGGGGGGAAGTGGCATACGGACCCTTGTCCAACCCCGCTTTCCCTCTCGGAGCTCCTGCGCAGGTGAGCTCAGATCCCACATCAGCCTCGGAGCCATTGCTCTTCGACTCGAGACCGTGGTGCCTTCGAGGTGATGAGGAGCGAGCTGTATCCTGAGACTGCTCCAACTTTGGCTCCATTGGCTCCTTCTCCCTCGGTGTCTGTGCCTGCCTTTGACCCTCCTCCTGCCTCCAAGCTTAGGGAACCTATGCCCCAGCATGCCCCATCGGGCAACCCCACTTCTAAAAAAACCCAAGAATACTCGAAGGTCGTCCCTTGGAAGAAAAAAATGTAAGAGGAAGCATCTGGACTCCCCCAAGTCCATCACAGCAGACACGAACTTGGATGAATCAGAAGGGTCCCCACAGTCCCCCCTCTGAGGATGTCTCTTTTTCGGACATCTTGGAAATCCTTAGACCAGAGGGGTGGCTGGAAGTCCCTAGCCCCTTCTGAGGATGAGTCTGTCTACCTGGACGCATTTGGTTCAAGACCCTCCACCTCCTGGGGGTCTCTGCCTTTTGACCTATTTTTGTCCGTAGTGAGTTGAAAGGCGTGGAGCGCTCCAGAAACCACGGAACCAGTTCTGAGAAGATACTGCCCCTAAGGACAAATCCTTAATTTTCAAAGGGGTCCCTGTTGATGCCATGGTGGTGGCAGCAGCCTCTGAGAAGGAACTTGCAGTAACTTAATCTGTCCATCCACCGAACAAGGAGTCTCGTACAATGGACAGGTATGGGAAGCTTATGTTCTTTTCAGCGACTTTTACTCTCAGCTCACTGAATTAGTTGTCACACGACTTCAGAAGGATCTCCTCAAAGAGCTAGGAGATACCCTGCAAGATACTACAGCTGAGGAAGTTGCGAACAGGGTGGCTTCCCAGCTTGACTTCAGTAGTTAACTCCTCCACGAGGCTCATTTTTTATGTGGCAGATGGAGCGAGTAGGGCAGCAGGTACCGGAATAGCTTTGCGGAGACACTCCTGGATGCTCCTTTGTCAGTATGCGGAACCTTTCCAGTCTTCATTTACCAATACCCCCTTTGATGGCTCATCCTTGTTTGGGCTTCAGGTAAGAGAGACTCTCACCAGGTGTGAACAGAATGGCAAGACTCCCTCTGCCGAAGGAGTCCGTTTTTCCACTCCAACTAGACCCTATCGTAAAGGTCAGAAGAATGAAAGATGTAGTTTCAAAAATCCCAGGGATCTTCGCCTGACACAAGTGGAGATTTTTCCCCCCAGGGGTAGAGGGGGAAAGAACAACAGAAGACGCTGCCCTCACAGCAGAGGGAGTCTGCACTAGCAGGGTGACAGAGATAAGTTCTCTGCTAGGCCCTTCCAGCACTCCTGAAGGGAGGCCCGACTGTCTGCCTCTGGAGGCAGTCAGGGGCAGACTATCACTGTACCTAGCAGCCTGGCAAACTATCACGAAAGAAGCATGGGTACTGTCAATAATATCCAGGGGTTACAAAATTCTCTTTTCCTAGTTACCCCCCTCAAAAGAAAAACGTTCTATCCCAGATGTTCCACTTAGTCTTTGGGATCAAGCAATCCTAGAGGTACAAAGATTGCTAGAAAAAAGAGCCATCCAAGAAGTCCCCGCAAACCAAATCAAATCCGGAACTTCCTCAAGGTTATTTTTAGTTCCAAAAAAGACAGGGGACTTGAGTCCCATTTGGGATCTCAGCAAGCTAGACAAATTGGTAAAAAAGATGAAGTTCTGGGTGGTAACACTGCAGTCAATTCTTCCCTTCTTGGGTCAGGACAATTGGATGTGCTCCATATATCTTCAGGAAGCATACTACCACATAAAAATGGACATACAATCCAGGAGATTCCTATGCTTCCGGCTGTGAGCCAGTCATCATCAGTTCAGAGCCCTGCCCTTTGGTCTCACCATAGCCCCCAGGGTGTTCACCAAGTGTATGGCAGTGGTAACAGCTCACCTGAGTAGTCTAGGATTCCACGTGTTTCCATACCTAGACGACTGGCTCCTCACTGCTACCACCGAGCCTCAACTGATCAAAGCACGGGATTACACAGTCCAAACTTGTTCCCAGCTAGGCATCACCATAAACTACAAAAAGTCTGCCTTGTTGCCTTGTCAGTCTATTACCTTCATAGGGGCAGACTTAGATGCAAGACACATGATAGCAAAGCTGCCTCAAGAAAGGGTGTCAGCCATTCGTCAGCAAGTTTCATTTCTCATAAAGAAGACGAGAGTTCAGGCAAGAGAAGTATTACAAGTCTTGGGCTCAATGGCTGCAATAGTTACAATAGTTCCTTGGGCATGCTTCCACATGAGGATTCTGCAGTGGCTTTTTTTTGCTCAGAGGTCTTTCTACGATTTACCAATGTCACACATGATCTCGATCATGGAAACTCGCAAAAAGGACTTTGTATGGTGGCTTGTCTCCCCCCAGGTGACCCTGGGCAGACCCTTTCTAGATCCCCATCCATTAGCCACAGTGACCATGGATGCCTTCCAGATTGGGGGGGGGGGCATTATCTGGGGCAGACTGTCCAAGGAATGTGGCAACCTCATGAGTACCATTTGCACATCAATGTTGTAGAGATGAGAGCGGTGCTTCTGGGATTGCAAGCACTTCAAGACTACCTACCGGGACCACTGAAATTCAGACAGACAATATGTCAGTGGTATGGTACATCAACAAGCAGAGCGGGACCAGATCTTACCCCTTGTGTCGGGAGGCACTTCGGGTATGGCAGTGGGCGATGTCTTCCCAATGTTTTCTGATTGTGATGCACATTCCTGGGAAATCCAATGTGATAGTGGACAGGCTCAACAGGGCTATTCTCTTGCCTCACGAGTGGTCCCTGAAGTAAGAAGTTGTGTACTTGATTTTTCGCAAATTGGGCCAGCCATGCTGCAATCATTTTGCCACTCCCTTCAACAACAAATGCAGCAGCTACTTCACCCTAGTCCCCCCTCCGGGACAGACACCCAGGGATGCACTTGTTCACGATTGGCCTCCGGGACTACTTTATGCCTTTCCCTCTAATTCCAAAGGTACTTCAGAAAGCAAAGTCGCTGGGTTGCAAACTCATCCTCATTGCTCCTTACTGGCCTAGTCAGATATGGTTTCTGTTTCTTCGCCATCATCTTCATGTGGAGCCTTGGATACTGGACCCAGTTCCGGACCTCCTGATGCATCAGTCAGGTGGGCTCCATCCTTCCCTCCAAACTCTCAAGCTGCTTGGTTTCTCCACTTCCATTCTTAGCTGGGCTCCCAAACATTTCCCCGGCTGTACAACACATCCTAGTGTCCTCTCACAAGCCCACTACCAGGATGATTTACCCTAGCAAATGGAGGAGGTTCTTATTGGGCAAAGAGTAACGATATTGATCCCTTCACTGCTCCTGTTCACAAGATTCTTGATTTTCTGGTCGAAATCTTCGAAAGAGGGGCAGCTGCAGCTACTATTAGGGTCCAACTAGCTGACATCTCCAATTTTCATGTAGGACACTTGGGTTCTAACATCATGTCCCGTAAGTTGTGCAGAGCATTCTTACGAGGTGCAACTCTTTTTTTTTTTTTTTTTTTTTTTTATGGCCCCCCAGTAAGAGACCCCCTCCCCCGGGACCTAAACTTGGTTTTAGCTTCTCTGGTTCTTCCACATTTTGAACCAACAGCATCCTGTCCTGTGAAATTTCTATCTTGGAAAACCAGTTTCTTTGTTGCTATCACCTCAACTAGACGGGTTTCTGAATTACATGCTTTATCTATTCACCCGCCGTATCTCATTTTTCACAAAGGTAGTCTCTCTCTTAGAACAAATCCTTCCTTGCCAAAAATATGCTTGGAGTATAATTTAAATCAGTCCATTGAGCTTCCTGTATTCTTCCCCAATTACAGCAACAAGCCGGAGTATAGACTACTCCACCAATTGGATGTTCATAGACAATTTCGTTTTCATTTACACAGAACCAAAAACCTTAGAAAATCAAACCAATTGTTTGTATCTTTTGCTGACAATAAACAAGGTTCTTCAGTTTCAAAAGTGACCTTATCAAAATGGCTGTCAGACACAATCAGTTATTTTTATGATTTGTGTAAAGCGAGGGCCAGGGGACACTCAACCAGGGCCTTAGCCACTTCTGTTGTCTTCCCAGCCAAATTCCCTTTAAATTCAATCTGTGCAGCAGCAACATGGGCAAATCTTCATACCTTTATCACTTATTACAAAGTGGATGTGGTCTCCCGGAATAGGGCATCCTTTGCTTCCACGGTCCTGAAGAGTTTGTTTCAGTGAGCCACCCAAGAACCAGGTGCTGGGAATGTGGTCCCAACCAGCAAGAACAAAGGCGAGATGGGACAACATAACATAAAGAAGTTATGTACCTACCATAAAGTTCCATGTTTGTTGTCCTTCATCTGGCCTTCCTTCTTTCGTCCCCTGTCCTCCCCCCTTCCTAGAGGATTGAGAGGAGTTCCTTTATTGGTTACATTGGCTGAGTTTCTTGCTGACATACCAGGTTAGTTAACCATGCATTGTTTTTCCTTTTTCCTTCCTAACCTTAAATGTATAAGAGCTTAGTAAAATTATTTTTTTTTTTACTATGTATGTCTAGTGTGGGCTGTTACAAATGAGATCTGGGTAGCTACCACTAGGCATGTTGGGATAAGGGGTTAGCCTCGAGCCAGTAAAAGCTCTCGAGCTGTAGTAAATCAGCCGACCAGCAAGAAGGAAGGCGAGATGAAGGACAACAAACATGGAACGTTATGGTAGGTACATAACTTCTTTTTTTTTTGCGGGGGCGGGGATTATGTTAACGAGCTGGCAGATTTTAAAATTTCCCTACACAGTTCTTTCTCAGAAATATTGGGAAGCAAATTATTGAAACTAAGGAAATTATTCTTTAGAGTTGGGACATTGTATTCGAGTTGCCTAGATGTAAGTAAGGCCTTACTACGTTTAATGCTGCTGGCTGCCAAAAAGCAGTTACTAGTAAATGGAAATAAAAAAAAAATCTAAACCAACTATAATTATAGTACTAAAAATTTTAAATGATATAAAAGAGTGTAGGTGGGATCTTTATAAAAAGAAAGGAGCAAATGTCATAGAAATGCAATTTATGGGAACAGTAGATGCAGAATGTTGAGGAAGAGGAAAGAGATTTAAGGGAAGGCAGGAACTGAGTAATTTATGCAGTGCTGGAGTGATTAATTGTTAAAAAAAAAAAAAAAACGTGTGTTTGTGTGTGCGTGTATGTATTACTGTGGTTTTATCTTAAATGAATGTGTGTGTACCCATTCCATTGCCAAAAATGGGATTTAATAAAATTGTTAACAAAAAAGACAGTCACATCATGGATCATCATGGATCACATATGTCTAGCCAACAGAAAGTGCTACGTTCTTAGACTAAGCAGTCTCCACAGAGCTGTTGGAATAGTTCTAGGCTGTACTTCTCAGAGGAGCTGTAGTAACTGTCCCTCCTTTGGTGTGAGGCCAAGGTTTGCCACCTGATATTCATCATTTTCACTGCTGCAGTAGTCTACTTGGCTATATGGGGTTGAATCTTGCTTAGGATACAAATGGACAGCTTCAGAAAGCTCTGGCTCCCTCCCACACCTTCATTCTGACTTTATTACTTTTTTGCCACCTCAAGAGGAAACAGCTGTGAGACTTTACAGGAGTAGCATTAAGCCTTCAAGCTTAGTTTCTGGTGGATGTTTCCACAGTGGAATCTTTTTGACACAGGAATTGTCATTTTAAGAAAATGCTGTTCTGTTTTACTTGGTAACTAAAACCAGTTGTTCCCTTTTAAGGAAAACAGTATTTTTTTCACAATATTGGAAGTTTCTTATCAGGGACTGCTGTTTTTAGCTAAGGGGTTATTTTTTTTATTTGGGGGTTATTTTTGTGGTAAAAGTGTATTGCTTATGTAAACTTGTAATGTATTTGTGTGAATGTAAGGCTCAAATTGTTTTTAAACAGGCAGAAAACATTTTTAAGGTTTTCAGCCCTTGGGTATACTTTGTGGCAACATAACTGTTTTTTTTTTCTTTTAGGGCACATTGAGTATTGCTTTATTTCTGTCAGGATTTTTTATGTTATCCTTATGTTTTTACACAGACAGAGACTGTGTTTGAGCTTCTTCTGAACACTTTTTTTTACAACTTGGCTTCTAACTGACTCGTTCCCACACTGCTTGCCAGCATTTGTACTTCTTCCTCTGCTGCAACATGGATACTTCCTCTTGTTCTGCTGACTGTCTTCCCACTGTACTTAAAAAGAAGAAACAAGACAATAAAGAGCCCTTACCACCACTGAGGACTGAAGTTACTAAAAAATGGCATACGTTTGAGTTTCAGACTTTGCATCCTTCAGAAAATGCATGCTAATACAAATCCTGTTATTTTAACAACTTTCTAAGTTTGGAAAATACTTCAGAAGCCTCCAAATAAGTGAAACAAAAAAATGCACAAATCACCAAGATAGAACAAAAACGTAGGACTCCACTGAGACATGTAAAACAACGTTAATGAGCAGAAAAGGTTAAGCGCTTTCAACCTTGCATAAAGGCTTTCCTCAGAACAAATAACTCCAATACAAATGAATACTTATATACTCCTACTAATTAATGAATCCACCAATCAAAAAAATAAACCAATTATCAATTCAATTAAAAAATTGATTAAAGAAAAAACCCTTAAAAAACAACCTTTGAAAATACATCAACAAATTTCTATGTGCAAACCCTGTCTAAAATGTATATGTACAAATCATACTGCAAAGACAATTGACTTTTAAAACATTGTTAGAAACAAACGACTTTGTAAACATTATTAGAAAAAAAATTATTAGAAAAAAGGGGGGGGTCAGAAAATATAAGTTTTTCATTTACATTTTGTCATAGGATTTTCTATGCAGTATTATTTTGTAATTAACACCAGCATTTAATCCAGGTGGATTGTAAGCATTAAACAATACCTGCCGCCTAGGTTCTCTATAATCTAGCTCCTCTTCCCTGTCCCATTAAAATGACTAGGTACATGATCAATGAGAACAAAATAAAATCTGTTATGATGTTTGAGAGCATGTTTTGCAAATGCATTATCAACATTCTTGTTTTTGATGGCATATACATGTTCTTGCATTCTATTTCTTAACTGTCTCTTAGTTTTCCTGTATAGACTGCAGTGCACACTGAACACTTCGCCAAATAAATCACAAAGGTGGAACCTCAGTTAAACAATCCAGGCACTTGTCAAATCCTATCACTTTACACTAACCTCAAAATATGGACCCTCATTAATGCGTCTGCAAAAACTGCAGTTCAGACATCAAAAAGTATCCATAATCCCTCCATCCTCAAATCCTTGATGTCCTCCTAACAATTCCTTAAAATTCTTTACCCTCTTATTGATAAACAGGGGGTCCTGACCCCAGAATGGACTTCAGTTCACTGTGGGCTCCTTAAATTCTCCAATTGTTACTCATAATGCCCCTAATAGCCCTACTGTCAGTGGTAAAAACTAGGGGCATACAAGTTGACCAATCACATGTATCAGAAGAATTAACATAATGGACTGTTTCCTCCTGCAAATATTTTTTTGACAACTCTAGAAGGGTAACCCCAGTGTCTAAACCTATCATGTAACTCATCCACAAACCTGTACAAAAATGCAATCAGTGGTTAGTCTCTTTAGTATAACGAACTGCCTCTTGATAATGTTGTGTTTCATATAGATTGGGTGCATACTAGAGTAATGCAACAAACTGTTACTAGCCACATTCTTATAACTGATGATGGCACCCAACGTAAAAATGTCAGCATGTTTAAACACTTCTAAATCCAAAAAATAATGATTGTACTGTTCCAAACATGAGAACAATTAAAAAAATCTGTAGTACTGTTCATACTATCTATGAATGCATCCAACTCAACTACATCCCCTTTCCAAACAAAAAACAGATAATTAATAAAACAGCAATAAAAATTAACATTGTCAGTGCCTTGTAGGTTAGGTAAACATCTGCCTTTCCCAGTAAGTCATTATCAAATTGGCATAATCTGGTGCCATCCTGGTCCCCATTGGTACACCTCTTGTTTGCAAATAATATTTCTCTTCAAAAACGAAAAAATTGTTCATAAGAATTTGTTCTATCCACTCAAGCATCAATTTACACTCGCCCACTTCAAATTCCTTACTTTGAATCAACATGTGTCCTACCTATTCAATTCCTACCTCATGTGGAATGGATGTATATAAGGATTTAACATCCACTGCCACTAATAAATCATCAGGTCCTATGACTCCGTCACTAATTTTAGTCAAAAAGTCGTGGGAATCCTTAATGAAAGAGGCACTTTGAACTAATTTGAGTAATCCTCTTATCAATGAATTTAGAAATTGGTTCCAACTTCGATGCTGGTGTGGAAACTATGGGCCTGTACGGGGGGGATTCTTTTCATCCTTATGCACCTTTGGTATTCCAAATAAACTACCTATCGTAGGTTTAGATACCTGAAAATATGAAAACATAGAATCAGAAATAACACCTTCTAATAAATTCTCATTCAACCACTGATCAATGTACCTATATGCTTTAAAAACTTCACTCTTGTGAACTTTTTTGTAATAAACCTCATCCATCAGTAAAATTCGCATACCATCGATATAATCCTTTTTATTAACCACAATCATTGCCCCCCCATCTGCCTTCATTCTAACAGAGGTGTCTGATTTGATGGACATAAAACATTGCTTGTCCTCTTCAGACATGTTGTGAAATTTAACACTTCTTTTGTTGTTTAATAGTTCTCTTATCTCCTTTTCACATATCTCCTCGAAGGCCTTAATCAAAGGATGTAAAGGAGGGTTGTAAACACTGGGAACAACAAAGTCAGATTTCTTTTCCATAATGTTCTCACCAAAAATAAATCTTAAATTCAATTTGTGTGTGTATCCCTTAAGGTCTGCAATGGTTTGCAGTAAGTTCAATCTACAAGAAGGAACAAATAAAAAGCCTTTACTTAAAACCGTTGTCTCTCTGTCTCTAAGCAGCCTATTGGATAGATTGTATACCTTGTAATCAATAGGCATTAGCTTGTTGAAAATGGCGCCCTGTTGTCCCTTCTCTTCTGATATGAAGGATATGGATCCTTGTGTGTTGGTAGGCCCACAGGTTTCATCCAGGCTTCCCTCACTGGTCCCTTGTTGCTGTCCTCTGGAACACGATTAATCATCAATGAAGTGTGATCCTGAAAAGAGTTGTTTCCCATTCCCCTTCTCTCCTCTAATTGTTTTGACCACCGAGGAGACAAAAAAAAAGCCTTATTGTTGGTAAAGTGTGGAATAACAGGTTCACTGTTACTCACAGAAGCCGCTTACTCTGCTGCGTGACGTCATTCGCCTGAACATACTGTTGAGTGTTAGTGGAACCATCGCTGCCCTCAATTAAGGTGGAATGCTCGTCCACCTCATAACCACAATCTCAGAGTATCATCTTCTCCTTCCATTTCCGAAGTGTCTCACTGTTAATGTTTTGCAAAGTGTCACTGATTTCCTTAGCAGAAGCTGCCAAGGAGAGCTTGTCCAAGAGACCCACAATCCAGTTATGCGATTTGTTCTCTTCTTATCCAAGAGACCCACAATCCAGTTACGCAATTTGTTCTCTTCCTGCAACCTGTTCCTGGCTATTTTTTTCTTAATTTTTTTAATTAAATTGTTAATTGGGTTATTTTTTGATTGGTGGATTTATTAATTAGTAGGGATATGCAAGTATTCATTTGTATTGGAGTCATTTGTTCTGAGGAAGGCCTTTATGCAAGGTCAAAAGTGCTTAACCTTTTTTGGTCATTAAAATTGTTTTGTGCGTCTCAGTGGAGTCCTCCTGTTTTGTTCCATCTTGGTGATTTTTGCATTCATTAACTTTCTAAGTTTATAAGAGCAATATCTAAAATTGGTACCTATTTTTAGGCCTTTGTCCTGCCATTATTTTAAGCATTGTCCAGATTTCTTGTGATAAGAGGTTGAGAGGTAAGAGCCCCCTTGCACTTTGAATCAGGTAGTACACTTATTGACCAGCAGTCAGGAGTCATTGTGCATGCAGACCTTTTAGGGCATCTGGACTTACAGTATGCATGATCTGGCACTGCTGTTAAACACTTTCTCAGTAAGCTTGCTGAACATCATTGATGAGGCCAGAAAGCTAAACACATTTTTTGTATTATTTTTACACCCATGCCTGCTGACCATTGGGCCTTCCATTGGGCATTATCCTGTTTTTTTTTGGTGGGGAGGTATCACCCAAGCAGTCATGAGTGTGCTTTCGAAGACATCTCTGCCATAACACCTTTTTGATTTTATGGCCTATCCCTGCCTCTGGTGCCCATATGAGCACGTGTGTCATCACAAGACTTGCCTATATTCTCTTGTTTACGCATGTGTGCTCCCCCACATGAACTGACAGGGGCTACCATCCTGGCTTGAGTGGCTATGTCTACTTCTTTCCTTGCACTTGGCTCCCTGTATCATGGTGGACTTCCACTTTCCAGTCAAGGCCCTGTCATCATAGCAGTAAAACTAGCCAAATGAGAACCACTGTTCCTCCCCCATAGTGGGACATAGCCATCTTTCCTGCCTGTGCTTTCAAGCACCTGAGCTGCTAATTCAGATATGGGTTTCCAAGCTGGGGTGAGCTCAAAGAATTCATTCATCTCCCCTCCAACAGATGGTTGTGGACTGCAGTTGATAAGCCAGCAGCATTACTTTTTTAAACATCTGTATTATCATTTAAGACCTGAGTTGTATGTCACTGGTGCAGGCCAAAGAGGTCATACCTTGCAAAACAGAGGAGGCTCTGTAGATGGTGTATCAACCAGTCCTATAAACATAGTCCAGTAGGCTTACCTGTGGTACTGACAGGAAAATCCCAGTTTAATGGGATTTGTCATGGCTCTGTTTAATTTGTCAAATGTTTTCCTGCAGGAATCTTCTACTTAGTAAATGTATATTTCTGCCACTTCAGTGTATTCTTGTAATTCACCCCAGTGAGCATCATAGTGGTGAAACTATCCCTATATAAAGTTCTGTAGTTCAAGTCACCAAGTAAGGCTTCCCCATTTCCTTGTACTCTTTGCCTTAGAAAAACTAACCTTGGATCCTTAAAAGCCAGCAGCATTGGCTTATTTCAAGTACTTTGTCTGGAAGACTCCACTTAGGGTAGCCATTAATTCAGATGGAAGAATTTCTGAGTTGCATGCCTTAGCATGCAGAGAACCCTTTAAACAGCCATCAAACCAGCATAATTCTGGCTGTGAGAAACTAATTCATTTTGATGAATTAACATAACTTTTTTCAAGTTCCAGTTCACTGGAAGAAGCTCTCTGAAGGTGGCTTTCCATGAAATAATTAAGATGTTTTTCGTGTTTCACTGTTGCAGTCTTCACATTTGGGTTATCTGCTTGCAGTAGCCCTCAGTCGGCCTGATTGTCAAAGTCTTGGGTCCTGCATCGGTTGCTGTCTCATCTTCCATGACGTCAGGTAGGGGTATAAAGCATGCAGCCGACGCCATTACATCACTCTTTCTTGCCGTGCGGTGCCCGAAGCAGAAGCAATTCACAAATGCCGGTCGGCTGACTCCTGAAATTTTCGTTTTCGAGTTTCAGAACCAAAGTCTTCAACTAAAGCTAAGTACCTCATTGGGGAAAATTTTTCTTGCTCTAAACCGATGTCAGTAAAAGTCAATAATTGTATTTCTTGTGGAAAGCAAGTACCTCATAAAGATTTTCATTCGTACTGTATTCCTTGCCTAGGCCCTGACCACGATGTACCTCGCTGTCAGTTTTGTTCCTTATTTAAACCACAAACTATTCATCATCTGTATATTTTTGCTTCTAAATATTTTGCTACTCTGTTCAATTATCCAGATATGTCTTCGGTACGCTACCCAACTACCGACATTCCAAAAAAACGCAAAGATAAAGACAGAGACAAGCTGCCGACGACACTTCTCCTAAGCTAGTCACCAGTTCGCCGGTACTCAGTGAGGCGCTTTCGCAGCCCCTGATACCCGCTACTTCAGATTTGCAGGCCTCTATTGAGACCCATTCGGAGTCCAGTATGCCGCGAGATGTTTCAGCTGTGGAACCTGCGGATGTCTCTATCTTTAATGGGTCCAGAGCCGCTGTGCAGGCACTGGCTTCTGAGGGTGTATTCAGGCCTACTGACTTGCATATTAAACTGACGCCATCTTCTTCTTCAAGGCCTAAAACTCGAACCATGCCTAGGAAACTGACGACCAGACCGCATGGTCAGGCCTCTGTGCCTAAAAAACAAATAAGAATGGCTGAAGACCTTATTACTTTAATCAGGGGAAGCCAGCCTTCTCCCTCTAAGAGACCTAGGACTGAATTTGCTGATGATACTTCTGATGAGGATTCTGAAATTTCTGTCTCCTCTGATGACCAGGATTTACCCTTATCTACCTATGAGGATTCTGATGGGGCTCTTTTGAGTGGTCTTAAGTTTTTGGCCCCTCTGAGAAACTGCTTGAGCAGTGGGTGAGAAAAGAGGGGTGGATCTGTGTTGTAATGAGCTGAAATGGCTGAGGCGTGAATTTTGATGGAGAAAAAGGAAAGGCCCTTGTGAAGCATCTCAGTTAACTATTGAAGAATATGAGGTAAAGTGGGTGCTGCTGTGGCCATCCCTCGAGTTTGGTTCCAGGCTCATAATCTTTTCCATTTTTCAGCATAAGATTTTCTAATACTAGGCCTCCTTGCCTCCAAAAATGACATCCAGCACTTCTTTACTGAGGGATGGTAACGGAGACATTAGGTAATTAGCCAGGCGGCCAGGTTCAGGGTTTGAAGCTAGGGGTGCAGAATCTGGCTCTCTTGCTGTGACAGCAGGGTAGGGGTCTGCGGCAGGTGTCATGGTGCTAGCAGTGACACACTGTACAAGAGGGGGTACACCAGTGTTGGCGTGGCCAGTCTGGTGCAATCAGTATCATCCTTGGTTTGTCCTGTTAGATCTTTAGTAGTACTTTGGAGAGGAGAGGCAGAGGAGGGGAAAGGCATAAACTGATAGACTTTTCCAGCTAAAAGACAGAGCATCCACTTTCCAAGCTCATTTGTGGGGAGTCCTTGTGCAGAATTTGTCTAATTGGTAGTTCTGGGGAGAGGCAAACAGGTCTATATCTGGGCTCCCCCATTTGTTTATCAACATGTTGAAAGTCTTTGGTTCCAGTTTCCACTTGTGTGGGTCCATTAGATTTCTGCTTAGTTCGTCTGCCAGTGTATTTAGTTTTCCTGGCAGGAATTGAGCCTGTATATGCACTTGGTAGCTCAAGGCTGTGTTCCACAGAGCCATGGCTAGTCTGCAAAGGGGGTAGGAATGGGTACCCCCTGCTTGTTTATGTACCACATAACAGTGGTGTTGTCCGTCTTTACCATTAATTGCCATGGAAGAATGTGGTCCTTGAAGGCTGTCAGAGCATTCTGTATAGCTAACATTTCTTTTTGATTGATATGCAGGTGCATTTGGCTTGGGTTCCATTTGTCCTGAATGCAGTTCCCTGCCAGGTGAGCCGCTCATGCATAGTCTGATGCATCTGCTGTTAGGGTTTTGGTGGCAGGGGGTAGAGTGAATGGTAGTCCCTTGTTTTGGTGGCAGGCCTCTGCCCACCACAGGAATTCTAACCATAGCAAGGTGTGATAGGAATCATTGCTTCTAGATCTTGAGAATGTTGACACCATAGGCTTTTTAGATACCACTGTAGTTTCCTCATATGCAGTCTTGCATATGGAATTAGTAGAATGCACGAGGCCATGAACCCCAAGGCTTGCAGTATTTGCCTTGCAGATAGCAGGGTTTTTGTGGCCACTAGTTTGAAGTAAGTTGTCAAATTAATTTGTTTCTCTGGCGTGAGGAAAGCCATCTGGGAAGTTGTGTTCAAGCTTGCTACCAGGAATATAATTTGTTGACAGGTTACCAGCTGTGATTTCTTTTTGTTTATGTACCCCAGACAAGTTGGCGCCTTTTGTACAAATGCCAGATGATTCAAAAGTATGTCCTGGCTTTCTGCCTGAATTAGACAATCGTCCAGGTATGGGTATATTTGAATATTTCTTTGCCTGCAAAATGCAATGACTGGAGCTAGGCACGTTATGGATACCCTAGGTGCAGTAGATAAGCCAAAGGGCAGTACAGAGAACTAATAGTGCATGCAGCCTGCTTTGAATTGCAGGCATCTTCTGCAAGATTCCCTGATTGGGATGTGCAGGTAGGCTTCTTTTAAATCCAGTGTTGCCAACCAGACATCTTTGCCTATCATGGGAAGCAACTGGTGAAGAGTTAGCATCTTGAATTTTGGAATCACCAAAAAGGTGTTTAGGATAGAAAGGTCCAGGATAGGGACACCATGAGTTGCCTTGTCTGGGTACCAGGGAAAGTCTTGAGTAGAAACCTTGTTTGTTTTCCTCTTCTGGTGCAGTCTGAATAACCTTTAATCTTAAGTGAGTATTTGCTTTTGAGCCTCTGCCCACTGATTTGGGGGTAGATCTGGCTAACTGTTTGGGGTTGGTAATGTGTTGAAGTGAAATCTGTATCCTTGGGGAAACTGTGTTTAAAATCAATTTGTCCTGGGGAAATGAGTTCCCAGTTATTTTGCTTGCAGAGCAATCTTTCCCCCTAAAGGAGCAGTCAGTTGAGAAGTGCTTGGAAGTTTTAAAGTTAAGTCATTGAGACAGCTTACCATAAGGGGGAGTCTTACTACTCCTTGATTTGGAAGTGGGAGCCCCCACTGCTTAGTCCTTTGCGTACCCTGGGACTGAAGCCTGGTTGTTTTGCTGGTTATGGGTTTGAACTGAGAAGGCCTGGAAGAGGCAGGAAAGGACCAATTTTTTGAGGGCCAATGCCTAATAAAGTTTGGAGGCTGCACTTGTAAGAAATCTTTAACAGTTTCCATAGATTTAGCTTTTTCCTCCATCTTTTTAAAAACTTCTTCTGCTTTGCTGCCAAACAGTCGGTCCTGATTTAAGGGAGCATCCAACAATTTAGTTTTAACATGATCTGGTGAAGATTGCGCCTTAAGCCAAGCATGCCTTCTAAGTACAGACCCAATGACAGCAGACCTGCAAGATGCCTCTGGTGAATCAAAACCACATTGCAAAGTATGTTTTCCAACCTGTTCAGCAGAATGCATTAAATCCTGCAAATAAAGAAGTTATGTACTCACCATAACATTCCATGTTGGTAGTCCATCTCACCCTTCATTTTTACATATGGGTTTGGAGCCAATCCTCGGCTCTGACTCGGCTGATTTACAAGCTCGAATACTTCTGGTTGGCTCGTGGCTAAGCAGTTATCCCATAGTCCACCAGTACAACCCCCAGATCTTGTTTGCTGCTCACTAGAAGAAAAAACCCATAACAGACAAACCAATACTAAAGGCTGTCCAACCAAAGATAACCAAATTATTATTATCATTATCTCCAGATCTTCCAGGATGGGGGCAGGAGGGCAGGTTGGTAAAAATGAAGGGAGAGATGGACTACCAACATGGAACGTTATGGTGAGTACATAACTTCTTTATGTTATGTAGTCCAATCTCACCTTCATTTTTACATATGGGACAGCGTTCCTAGCGCCTTATTCTTGGGTGGCTTGCTGGAAAATATTCCTAAGCACTGTGGAGCCAAAGGATGCTCCACCCCTAGAAGCTAAATCCAATTTGTAATGTGTAATAAAAAAGTGTGAGGGTTGGCCCACGTAGCTGCTGCACAAATATTATCAAGTGGGACCCTGGCTTGAAAGGCTGCAGAGGTAGGCAGCGACCTGGTAGAATGAGCCTTGATCCTGCAGGGTAAAGGTCTGCCCTCCGAACTGCAGATAAAGGCTATGCAACTGGAAATCCAGTTAGATAGTGTCACTTTAGAAACTGGTAAGCCCAATCTGGAGTCAGAAAAGGAAATGAATAGTTGATCTGATTTCCTAAACACCTTGGTCCGCTGTAAATAAAAATGTAATTGCCTGTGAACGTCACAGTATTCAGCTGTATTATAGTGATTAGGGAAGAAAAGTGGGAGTTTTATGGATTGATTTAAGGTAGCAGGGGAACAAACTTTGGGGACAAAGGAGGGGTACACAGTGACACCCTATCCTTGTGAAAGATCAAATAAGGTGGCTTAACAGACAAGGCTTGTAGCTCCGATACCCGTCTAGCTGATGTAATAGCTACCAAAAACAAAGTCTTCCGAGACAAAACTTTCAATGAAGATGAGTGTGAAGGTTCAAACGGGGGAGAAGTCAGTTTGGACAACACAAAATTTCAATCCCAAGAAGCCACAGGTTCTTCTAGTGGTGGTCTCAAAAGAGTGATTCCTTTCAAAAAGGTCTTGCATAGCTTATGAGACGGTAAATTGTTATCTAGAAACCCTAAGTGAAAATGAGAAATCACCACCAATTGACTCTGATAGTGGTGGTGGCAGCTCCTTGTTGAAAAAGCTCAAGAGAGAAATTCCAAAATCACAGGGATAGAAGCAGAGTAGGGATCTACATTCATTTTCTGTGCCCAAATAGAAAATCTTTTCCATTTACTGCCATACAGCCTTCTAGTTGAAGGTTTATGGGAGGACATAAGAATATGTGATACTAACGATGATACACCATGAAGCTTGACTAGGGATGGAACTGGCACAGCCACGCTGTCAACCTGAGGGTGTGGATTTAGGGATGTAGCGAACCTGACATGTGAGTCAGAAGATCTAGAGCTGGGTCCAGGATCCAAGGATCGTCCAGGAGAAGAGGCTCGAGAAAAGGGAACCAGATCTGAAGAGGTCAGTAAGGAGCAATGAGGATCAACTTGCTTTCCAGCCGACTGGCATTCTGAATCACCTTGGAAATGGAGGAAAAGCATACAGAAGTCCCATGGGCCAAACGTGAGCCAGAGCATATCTGGGTGTCTCCCCCGGAGGGAGAATGAGGGAAACATAGCTGCTGCATTTGGTATTGACTGGGCTGGCAAAGAGGTTACAGCAAGGCTGACCCCATTTGCAGAAAATCTGTTTCCTGTTTCAGAGACCACTCATGAGGCAGTAGGATTGCCCGGCTGAGCTTATCAGCTATCACGTTGGTCGTCCCTGGAATGTGCGTTGCAACCAGAAAGTGCTGGGAAGAAATCGCCCATTCCCAAGCTTGCACAGCCTCTCGACAGAGTGGGCAATATCTGGTACCACCCTGTTTGTTGATATACCAAACTATCGACATGCTGTCGGATTATATTGCAATAGTCCTGAGAGGAAGAAGGTCATGAAGTGCTTGCAACACCAGGAGCACCGCCCTCATCTCCAGAACATTGATATGCAGGTGAGCCTCCTATTCTTGCCATGTGCCTTGGACAGTCCTGCCAAGATAATGCCCCCCCCCCACCCGATCTGGGAGGCATTCGTGGTCACAGTGGCAACTGGTTGGGCAGAGACAAAGGGAGTGCCTGTGATCAACTGGTTGGGAGCTATCCACCAAAGAAGGTCCTTTTTGCATGATTCCGTCAGCAGGATAGGATGACTCACCGGGAGATACTGGAAGGACCATTGGGAAGACAGAAGCCACTGGAGAATTCTCATGTGCAACCAGGCAAATGGTACTAATAGAATGGTGGAAGCCATAGTCCCGAGGAGCTGAAGAGCCCACTTTGCTTTGACCTTCTGCAACGGAAGAAGACGTTGAATTTGAAAATATTAAGTTTTGTGCCCTGTCGCTGGGGAGATGAGCTGTCATGTTCACTGTGTCTACCTCTGTGCCTATAAACATCACAGATTGAGAGGGCAATAATGCAGATTTTTCCCAATTTATGGAGATCCCTAACTGAGCACAAAGTTGAATAGTGGTATCTCTGTTTTGGAGGAGTAGATGCCTGTTGGGGACGGTCAAGAGCCAATCGTCCAAATACGGAAACACCTGGATTCCTTGACGTCTCAGGTGAGCTGTCACTACTGCCATGCATTTGGTGAACACCCTGGGGGCTGTAATGAGACCAAAGGGCAGAGCACGAAACTGATAATGACTGGCTCCTAGCCAGAAGTGTAGATAGCTCCTGGACACCTTGTCCATTTTTATATAATAGTAGGCATCTTGGAGATCTAGAGAGCACATCCAATAGTCTTTACCTAAAAACGGGAGTATCTACTGCAGAGCTACATCCAAAACTTGTTCTCCTTCACGGATTTGTTTAACCTGCTGAGGTCCAATATTGGCCTCCAATCTCCTCAAAGTTTTGGTAATAAAAAGAACCTGGAGTAAGTTCCGGATCCTATTTGGTCTGCTGGGACGGACTGGATGACTCTTTTTAAAAGCAACTTGTTGATCTCCACAGTTGCCTGATCCCTGTAATTGGGTGGTACATCTGGGATCTTCTTAGGAACAAATGGTGGAAGGGAAAAGGGTATGATATAGCCTCTGGTAACAACCTTTTGTACCCACGTGTCTTGAGTGATATTTAGCCAGGCTTCTGGATACAAAGAAATGTGACCCCCGATCGGCCCCAGAGAAATGCAGTCGGGCCTCACATCAGGAGCGCTGATAAGGCCATCCCCGAAAGGAATCATGGCCTTGCTGGTATTGCGGACCGCCCCTGCCTCTAGGGTGATGTCTCACATTTCCTCCTCCTCCTCTGCCTCTGAAGGAGGATTTACCCTGTGTGTCCGGAAAGACCCTCTGGGACTTTTTGAACCACATTTTACCACACCTTTGACCTTTACGGTATGGTCGAGAGGGAACAGTAGAACGTACTCCCATGGCAGAAAGCGTCTTTCCTTCTTGCTCAAACTGAGTGTGTGTCTCCTTCACCTTGGAAACAAACAATGAGGAACCATCAAATGGGGCATTGGTGAAAGTAGACTTGAACGGTTCTGCAAAATTACACAAGCGCATCCAGGAGTGACGCCTCAGGGTAACTCCTGAACCTGCTGCTCTACTCACTCCATCAGCCGCATAGGACATAAGCTGCATGGAGGAGTCAACTAGAGAATTTAAGGTGGTCAATTGAGCAGAGACCTTGTTAGGGACACCCTCAGTACATGCACCTTGTATAGAATCTCCTAACTCCTTGAGATCTCTCTGTAATCTCATGAAGTGAGTGAGATAGTTCAACGATCGAAGAGTAAATGCCACTGAACTAAAGATACGCTTCCCAAATCTGTCCATCTGTCGAGAATCCTTATTTGGCGGATGAACAGAGGAAGAAGTCTCTGCCAGCTCCTTCTTTGTGGCTGCCGCCACCACCATGGCATCTATGGGAACGCCCTTAGACAAAAACTCTTTACCAAGAGGGGCAGACAGAAACTTATTGGGTCTCCTGGGGACTGGCTCCATGGCATCAGGAGTATCCCACACCTTTCGACTAACTAGATCCATTTGTTCGTCAAAAGGTGGAGATGTCCAACAGGCAGAAGGTTGAGACCCGAAAGCCTTCAGGTACACAGACTCCTCATCAGAAGGGTTGACAGTTGGAGATTCTTAAGCAGGGGTGTGACTGGCCAAGATGTCCATGAAGGAGACATTATCAGAGGACGACTTGGGGGACCCTTCCGACTTCTCGAGGTCAGTGTCCGATGTCAAGGACTCATCCTGGAGAATGAGACAGCACGCTCATCATCTCAAACTCCGACCTCTCCGGCTCCGAAGACCTCCCCCACTCCAAAGAGACAAAGGTTGACATCGGAGCCAGAGTAGTCGGCTCCAAGATAGATGCAGGGTCTGAGCTCACCCTGGCCAACGCACCGAGAGGAAGGCTCGGAATCGAAGAAGATTGATTCCAACCCTCCCTGTTGGTGTCGACAGGAGAGCTTCGGCCCCTGGAAGCGACGGACGGTACCAAGCGTGTCAGAGCTGAACCTGGCTTCAAAGCAGCGACACAGGGAGCTGGAACCGATTGTACCTCCGGTGGCACCAAGCACTCCGGCTCCAAAGGGCCAACATGGCTTGGAGGAGGAATAGCAGACAAGGGCAAAGCTGGATTGAGTGACTCCTGAGCCGAATGGATCGGAGCCAACAATAATTTTGGTAAGGCAGACTACTTCAGGAGTCTCAACACTACCCTCTCCACACCTTCTTACGAAAGGCTCCTGGAAGATCTGGAAGACATAGTAGGGGATCTTGATCTAGGGGGCACTGGCAACTTTAGTAACATGGAAAATGGTAGGGAATCCATAGACCGGCTCCGAGAAGCAGATTTAATTGCTGATTCAATCGGTTTAGAGATCGGCTCCAAAACACTTGGAACAGACTCTGACACCACAACAGTGCTCTCCTTCAGGCATGGCGAGAGGATGTAGAGCAGCTCGAAACAGTCGGAGCCTTGGCTAGATTTGCCAACTTGGAACCAAGAACGATAGACTTCCTAAAATTAGAGCTTGATAAAGTCTCCTGAGAAGGGTAACCCCAGTGTCTAAACCTATCATGTAACTCATCCACAAACCTGTACAAAAAATGCAATCAGTGGTTAGTCTCTTTAGTATAACGAACTGCCTCTTGATAATGTTGTGTTTCATATAGATTGGGTGCATACTAGAGTAATGCAACAAACTGTTACTAGCCACATTCTTATAACTGATGATGGCACCCAACTTAAAAATGTCAGCATGTTTAAACACTTCTAAATCCAAAAAATAATGATTGTACTGTTCCAAACATGAGAACAATTCAAAAAATCTGTAGTACTGTTCATACTATCTATGAATGCATCCAACTCAACTACATCCCCTTTCCAAACAAAAAACAGATAATTAATAAAACAGCAATAAAAATTAACATTGTCAGTGCCTTGTAGGTTAGGTAAACATCTGCCTTTCCCAGTAAGTCATTATCAAATTGGCATAATCTGGTGCCATCCTGGTCCCCATTGGTACACCTCTTGTTTGCAAATAATATTTCTCTTCAAAAACGAAAAAATTGTTCATAAGAATTTGTTCTATCCACTCAAGCATCAATTTACACTCGCCCACTTCAAATTCCTTACTTTGAATCAACATGTGTCCTACCTATTCAATTCCTACCTCATGTGGAATGGATGTATATAAGGATTTAACATCCACTGTCACTAATAAATCATCAGGTCCTATGACTCCGTCACTAATTTTAGTCAAAAAGTCTGGAATCCTTAATGAAAGAGGCATTTTGAACTAATTTGAGTAATCCTCTTATCAATGAATTTAGAAATTGGTTCCAACGATGCTGGTGTGGAAACTATGGGCCTGTACGGGGATTCTTTTCATCCTTATGCACCTTTGGTATTCCAAATAAACTACCTATCTAGGTTTAGATACCTGAAAATATGAAAACATAGAATCAGAAATAACACCTTCTAATAAATTCTCATTCAACCACTGATCAATGTACCTATATGCTTTAAAAACTTCACTCTTGTGAACTTTTTTGTAATAAACCTCATCCATCAGTAAAATTGGGATACCATCGATATAATCCTTTTATTAACCACAATCATTCCCCCCCATCTGCCTTCATTCTAACAGAGGTGTCTGATTTGATGGACATAAAACATTGCTTGTCCTCTTCAGACATGTTGTGAAATTTAACACTTCTTTTGTTGTTTAATAGTTCTCTTATCTCCTTTTCACATATCTCCTTGAAGGCCTTAATCAAAGGATGTAAAGGAGAGTTGTAAACACTAAAACAAAGTCAGATTTCTTTTCCATAATGTTCTCACCAAAAATAAATCTTAAATTCAATTTATGTGTGTATCCCTTAAGGTCTGCAATGGTTTGCAGTAAGTTCAATCTACAAGAAGGAACAAATAAAAAGCCTTTACTTAAAACCGTTGTCTCTCTGTCTCTAAGCAGCCTATTGGATAGATTGTATACCTTGTAATCAATAGGCATTAGCTTGTTGAAAATGGCGCCCTGTTGTCCCTTCTCTTCTGATATGAAGGATATGGATCCTTTTGTGTTGGTAGGCCCACAGGTTTCATCCAGGCTTCCCTCACTGGTCCCTTGTTGCTGTCCTCTGGAACACGATTAATCATCAATGAAGTGTGATCCTGAAAAGAGTTGTTTCCCATTCCCCTTCTCTCCTCTAATTGTTTTGACCACCGAGGAGACAAAAAAAAAGCCTTATTGTTGGTAAAGTGTGGAATAACAGGTTCACTGTTACTCACAGAAGCCGCTTACTCTGCTGCGTGACGTCATTCGCCTGAACATACTGTTGAGTGTTAGTGGAACCATCGCTGCCCTCAATTAAGGTGGAATGCTCGTCCACCTCATAACCACAATCTCAGAGTATCATCTTCTCCTTCCGTTTCCGAAGTGTCTCACTGTTAATGTTTTGCAAAGTGTCACTGATTTCCTTAGCAGAAGCTGCCAAGGAGAGCTTGTCCAAGAGACCCACAATCCAGTTATGCGATTTGTTCTCTTCTTATCCAAGAGACCCACAATCCAGTTCCAAATTTGTTCTCTTCCTGCAACCTGTTCCTGGCTATTTTTTCTTAATTTTTTAATTAAATTGTTAATTGGGTTATTTTTTGATTGGTGGATTTATTAATTAGTAGGGATATGCAAGTATTCATTTGTATTGGAGTCATTTGTTCTGAGGAAGGCCTTTATGCAAGGTCAAAAGTGCTTAACCTTTTTTGGTCATTAAAATTGTTTTGTGCGTCTCAGTGGAGTCCTCCTGTTTTGTTCCATCTTGGTGATTTTTGCATTCATTAACTTTCTAAGTTTATAAGAGCAATATCTAAAATTGGTACCTATTTTTAGGCCTTTGTCCTGCCATTATTTTAAGCTTTGTCCAGATTTCTTGTGATAAGAGGTTGAGAGGTAAGAGCCCCCTTGCACTTTGAATCAGGTAGTACACTTATTGACCAGCAGTCAGGAGTCATTGTGCATGCAGACCTTTTAGGGCATCTGGACTTACAGTATGCATGATCTGGCACTGCTGTTAAACACTTTCTCAGTAAGCTTGCTGAACATCATTGATGAGGCCAGAAAGCTAAACACATTTTTTGTATTATTTTTACACCCATGCCTGCTGACCATTGGGCCTTCCATTGGGCATTATCCTGTTTTTTTTTTGGTGGGGGGGTATCACCCAAGCAGTCATGAGTGTGCTTTCGAAGACATCTTTGCCATAACACCTTTTTGATTTTATGGCCTATCCCTGCCTCTGGTGCCCATATGAGCATGTGTGTCATCACAAGACTTGCCTATATTCTCTTGTTTACGCATGTGTGCTCCCCCACATGAACTGACAGGGGATACCATCCTGACTTGAGTGGCTATGTCTACTTCTTTCCTTGCACTTGGCTCCCTGTATCATGGTGGACTTCCACTTTCCAGTCAAGGCCCTGTCATCATAGCAGTAAAACTAGCCAAATGAGAACCACTGTTCCTCCCCCATAGTGGGACATAGCCATCTTTCCTGCCTGTGCTTTCAAGCACCTGAGCTGCTAATTCAGATATGGGTTTCCAAGCTGGGGTGAGCTCAAAGAATTCATTCATCTCCCCTCCAACAGATGGTCGTGGACTGCAGTTGATAAGCCAGCAGCATTACTTTTTTAAACATCTGTATTATCATTTAAGACCCGAGTTGTATGTCACTGGTGCAGGCCAAAGAGGTCATACCTTGCAAAACAGAGGAGGCTCTGTAGATGGTGTATCAACCAGTCCTAGAAACATAGTCCAGTAGGCTTACCTGTGGTACTGACAGGAAAATCCCAGTTTAATGGGATTTGTCATGGCTCTGTTTAATTTGTCAAATGTTTTCCTGCAGGAATCTTCTACTTAGTAAATGTATATTTCTGCCACTTCAGTGTATTCTTGTAATTCACCCCAGTGAGCATCATAGTGGTGAAACTATCCCTATATAAAGTTCTGTAGTTCAAGTCACCAAGTAAGGCTTCCCCATTTCCTTGTACTCTTTGCCTTAGAAAAACTAACCTTGGATCCTTAAAAGCCAGCAGCATTGGCTTATTTCAAGTACTTTGTCTGGAAGACTCCCCCGGGGTAGCCATTAATTCAGATGGAAGAATTTCTGAGTTGCATGCCTTAGCATGCAGAGAACCTTTAAACAGCCATCAAACCAGCATAATTCGGGGAGAAACTAATTCATTTGATGAATTAACATAATTTTTTCAAGTTCCAGTTCACTGGAAGAAGCTCTCTGAAGGTGGCTTTCCATGAAATAATTAAGATTTTTTTCTCGTTTCACTGTTGCAGTCTTCACATTTGGGTTATCTGCTTGCAGTAGCCCTCAGCCCTGATTGTCAAAGTCTTGGGTCCTGCATCGGTTGCTGTCTCATCTTCCATGACATGGGGAAAAGGGGGTTAATAGCAAGCGGGAAAAATTAAAAATCCTTTTTTTGGGGGTTTTTCCGAACCAAAGCTTAAACAAACCCTTTTACCCCCGGGGAAAATTTTTTTTGGTTTCCAGAAAAAGTCTTAAAAAAAGTACCTCTTTAAAATTTTTTTTCCCTTAAACCTTTAAAAAAAGTCAAAAATTTTTATTTCTTTCCCCTTAAATTTTAAATTAAATTTATTGTATTTTGAAAAAGGCCCTTTAAAACATGAAAATGTTCTTTTTTTCCCTTTTTAAAAAAACAAATTTTTATTAATTTTGTATATTTTGTTTAAATATTTTTTTTTCTTGTTAAAAAAAACCAAATTTTTTGGGCACCAACTACCACTTCCAAAAGGGAAGAAAAGACAGAGAAAAAGGGACACTTCTCCTAAGCTAGTCACCAGTTGCGGTACTCAGTGAGGCCAGCCCCTGATCCCCCACTTCAGTTTTGCAGGCCTCTATTGAGACCCATTCAGCCCAGTATGCCCGAGATGTTTCAGCTGTGGAACCTGGGATGTCTCTATCTTTAATGGGTCCAGAGCAGGCAGGCACTGGCTTCTGAGGGTGTATTCAGGCCTACTGACTTGCATATTAAACTCCCCATCTTCTTCTTCAAGGCCAAAAAGGCCCCCAAAACTGACCCAGACTGCATGGTCAGGCCTCTATGCCTAAAAAAACAAATAAGAATGGCTTGAATCAGGGGAAGCCAACCTTCCCCCTTTAAGAGACCTAGGACTGAATTTGCTTATGATACTTCTGATCAGGATTCTGAAATTTCTGTCTCCTCTGATAAGGTTTTACCCATCTACCTATGGGGAATCTGATGGGGCTTTTTTGAGTGGTCTTAATTTTTTGGCCCTCTGAGAAACTGCTTGAGCAGTGGGTGAGAAAAGGGGGGTGGATCTGTGTTTTTGAGCTGAAATGGCTGGGGTGAATTTTGATGGAAAAAAAGGAAAGGCCCTTGAAGCATCTCAGTTAACTATTGAAGAATATGAGGTAAAGGGGTGCTGCTGGGCCATCCCTAGTTTGGTTCCAGGCTCATAATCTTTTCCTTTTTTCAGCATAAGATTTTCAAATACTAGGCCTCCTTGCCTCCAAAATGACATCCAGCACTTCTTTACTGAGGGATGGAAACGGAGACATTGGGTAATTAGCCAGGCCCAGGTTCAGGGTTTGAAGCTAGGGGTGCAAATCTGGCTCTCTTGCTGTGACAGCAGGGTAGGGGTCTGGGCAGGTGCCATGGTGCTAGCAGTGACACACTGTAAAAGAGGGGTACACCAGTGTTGGGCCATTTGGGCAATCAGTATCATCCTTGGTTTGTCCTGTTAGATCTTTAGTAGTTTTTGGAGGGAGAGGCAGGGGGGGAAAGGCATAAACTGATAGATTTTTTCCAGAAAAAAGGACAGAGAAACCTTTTCCAAGCTCATTTGGGGGGGTCCTTGTGAAAATTTTAATTGGTAGTTCTGGGGGGGGCAAACATCTATATCTGGGCTCCCCATTTGTTTATCAACATGTTGAAAGTCTTTGGTTCCAGTTTCCACTTGTGGGGGGTCCATTAGTTTTTGCTTAGTTTCCGGGTGTATTTAGTTTTCCTGGCAGGAATTGGGGAATATGCACTTGGTAGCTAAAGGCTGTTTTCCCACAGAGCCATGGCTAGTCTGAAAAGGGGGTAGGAATGGGTACCCCTGCTTGTTTATGTACCACATAACAGTGGTGTTGTCCGCCTTTACCATTAATTGCCTGGAAGAATGTGGTCCTTGAAAACATTCTGAAATTTTTTTGATTGATATGCAGGTGCATTTGGGGTTCCATTTGCCAATGCAGTTCCCTGCCAGGTGACCCCCATGCATAGTCTGATGTCTGCTGTTAGGGGGGGCGGGGGTAGAGTGAATGGTAGCCCCTTGTTTTGGTGGCAGGCCTCTGCCCACCACAGGAATTCTAACCATAGCAAGGTGTGATAGGAATCATTGCTTCTAGACCCTTGAGAATGTTGACACCAGAGGTTTTTTAGATACCACTGTAGTTTCCTCATATGCAGTCTTGCATATGGAATTAGTAGAATAAATGAACCCCAAGGCTTGCAGTATTTGCCTTGCAGATAGCAGGGTTTTTGTGGCCACTAGTTTGAAGTAAGTTGTCAAATTAATTTGTTTCTCTTCCATGAGGAAAGCCATCGGGGAAGTTGTGTTCAAGCTTGCTCCGAAGAATATAATTTGTTGACAGGGTACCAGATGTGATTTCTTTTCGTTTACGGTGTACCCCAGACAATTTGGGTTTTACAAATGCCAGATGATTAAAAGTATGTCCTGGCTTTCTGCCTGAATTAGACAATCGTCCAGGTATGGGTATATCTGAATATTTCTTTGCCTGCAAAATGCAATGACGGGAGCTGGGACATGGATACCCTAGGTGCAGTAGATAAGCCAAAGGGCAGGCAGAGAACTGATAGTGCATGCAGCCTGCTTTGAATTGCAGGCAAAGTTTCCCCTGATTGGGATGTGCAGGTAGGCTTCTTTAAATCCAGTGTTGCCAACCAGACATCTTTGCCTATCATGGGAAGCAACGGGGAAGAGTTAGCATCTTGAATTTTGGAATCACCAAAAGGTGTTTAGGATAGAAAGGTCCAGGATAGGGACACCATGAGTTGTCTTTCTGGGTACCAAAGTCTTGAGTAGAAACCTTGTTTGTTTTCCTCTTCTGGTGCAGTCTGAAAAACCTTTAATTTTAAAAAGAGTATTTGCTTTTGAGCCTCTGCCCACTGATTTGGGGGTAGATCTGGCTAACTTTTTGGGGTTGGGAAAATGTTGAAGTGAAATCTGTATCCTTGGGAAACTTGTTTAAAATCAATTTGTCCTGGGAAATGAGTTCCCAGTTATTTTGCTTGCAGAGCAATATTTCCCCTAAAGGTGCAGTCAGTGGAGTAGTTCTTGAAAGTTTAAAAGTTAAGACATTGAGACAGCTTACCAAAAGGGGAGTCTTACTCCCTTGATTTGGAAGGGGACCCCCCACTGCTTAGCCCTTTATACCCTGGGACTGAAGCCTGGTTGTTTGCTGGTTATGGGTTTGAACTGAGAAGGCCTGGAAGAGGCAGGAAAGGACCAATTTTTGAGGGCCAATGCCTAATAAAGTTTGGAGGCTGCACTTGTAAGAAATCTTTAACAGTTTCCATAGATTTAGCTTTTTCCTCCATTTTTTTAAAACTTCTTCTGCTTTGCCAAACAGTCGGTCCTGTTTTAAAGGGGAGCACCCAAACAATTTAGTTTTAACATGTTTTAAGATTCCCTTAAAAATGCCTTCTAAGTACAGCCCCAATGACAGCAGCCTGCAAGATGCCTCTGGTGAATCAAAACCACATTGCAAAGTATGTTTTCCAACCTGTTCAGCAGAATGCATTAAATCCTGCAAATAAAGAAGTTATGTACTCACCATAACATTCCATGTTGGTAGTCCACCCACCCTTCATTTTACATAGGGGTTTTGGGGCCAATCCTCGGCTCTGACCCCTGATTTACAAGCTCGAATACTTCTGGTTGGCTCGTGGCGGGGTTATCCCATAGTCCACCAGTAAAACCCCCCAGATCTTGTTTGCTGCTCAAAAAAAAAACCCATAACAGACAAACCAATACTAAAGGGTCCAACCAAAGAAAACCCAAAATTATTATTATCTTATCTCCAGATCTTCCAGGAGGGGGGCAGGAGGGCAGGTTGGAAAAAATGAAGGGAGATGGACTACCAACAGGGAAAACTTATGGTGAGTACATAACTTTTTTTATTTTAGTCCAATCTCACCTTCATTTTACATATGGGACGGGTTCCGCCTTATTCTTGGGTGGTTTCCTGGAAAATATTCCTAAGCACTGTGGAGCCAAAGGATGCTCCCCCCGGAAGCTAAATCCAATTTGTAATGTGTAAAAAAAAGTGTGAGGGTTGGCCCATGTAGCTGCTGCACAAATATTATCAAGTGGGACCCTGGCTTGAAAGGCTGCAGAGGGGGCAGCGACCTGGTAGAATGAGCCTTGATCCTGCAGGGTAAAGGTCTGCCCTCCGAACTGAGATAAAAGGGTATGCAACTGGAAATCCAGTTAGATAGTGTCACTTTAGAAACTGGTAAGCCCAATCTGGAGTCAGAAAAGGAAATGAATAGTTGATCTGATTTCCTAAACACCTTGGCCCGTAAATAAAAAAGTAATTGCCTGTGAACGTCCCCAGTATTCAGCTGATTACAGTGATTAGGGAAGAAAAGTGGGAGTTTATGGATTGATTTAAGGTAGCAGGGGGAAAAAACTTTGGGGACAAAGGAGGGGAAAAGTGACACCCTTCCTTGTGAAAGATCAAATAAGGTGGCTTAACAGACAAGGCTTGTAGCTGATACCCCTAGCTGATGTAATAGCTACCAAAAAAAAAGTCTTCAAGACAAAACTTTCAATGAAGATGAGGGGTGAAGGTTCAAAGGGGGGGAAGTCAGGGGCAACACAAAATTTAAAACCCAAGAAGCCACAGGTTCTTGCAGTGGTGGTCTCAAAAAAGTGATTCCTTTCAAAAAAGGGCTTGCATAGCTTATGAGACAAAAATTTTTATCTGGGAAAACCCCAAGTGAAAATGAGAAATAAAAAATTTTTCTCTGATAGTGGTGGTGGCAGCTCCTTGTTGAAAAAACTCAAAAAGAAATTCCAAAATCACAGGGATAGAAGCAGGTAGGGATCTACATTCATTTTCTGTGCCCAAATAGAAAATCTTTTCCATTTACTGCCATACAGCCTTCCCAGTTGAAGGTTTATGGGAGGACATAAGAATATGTGATACTAAGGGTGATACACCCTGAAGCCTGACTAGGGATGGAACTGGAAACCACTGTCAACCTGAGGGTGTGGATTTAGGGATGTGGGAAACCCGACATGTGAGTCAAAGATCTGGGGCTGGGTCCAGGATCCAAGGATCGCCCCGGAGAAGAGGCTCGGGAAAAGGGGAAACCCGACCTGAAGAGGCCAGTAAGGAGCAATGAGGATCAACTTGCTTTCCCCGCCGACTGGCTTTTTGAATCACTTTTGGGAAAAGGAGGAAAAGCATACAGAAGTCCCATGGGCCAAATTTAGCCAGAGCATTCTGGGTGTCTCCCCCGGGGGGGAATGAGGGAAAAAAGCTGCTGCATTTTTGGGATTGACTGGGCTGGCAAAAGGTTCAGCAAGGCTGCCCCATTTGCAGAAAATCTGTTTCCTGTTTCAGAGACCACTCATGAGGCAGTAGGATTGCCCGGCTGAGCTTGTGCTATCACGTTGCCCCCGGAATGTGTTTCAACCAGAAAGTGCTGGGAAGAAATCGCCCATTCCCAAACTCTGGGCCCTCGACAGAGTGGGAAGATCTGGTACCACCCTGTTTGTTGATATACCCAAAATAAAAGTTTTCGGGTTTATTTCAATAGTCCCCAGAGGAAGAAGGTCTTTAAGTGCTTGCAACACCAGAACACCGCCCCTCTCCAGAACATTGATATGCAGGTGAGCCTCCTTTTTTGCCATGTGCCTTGGACAGTCCTGCCAAGATAATGCCCCCCCCCCCCGATCTGGGAGGCATCCCTGGTCACAGTGGCAACTGGTTGGGCAGGAAAAAAGGGAGGCCGTGATCAACTGGTTGGGAGCTATCCACCAAAAAAGGTCCTTCTTGCATGATTCCGTCAGCAGGATAGGATGACTCAGGGAGATATTTGGGAAAGGGCCATTGGGAAGACAGAAGCCACTGGAGAATTCTCATGTGCAACCGGCAAAAGGTACTAATAGAATGGGGAAGCCATAGTCCCAGGAGCTGAAGAACCCACTTTGCTTTGACCTTCTGCAACGGAAGAAAAACGTTGAATTTGAAAATATTAAGTTTTGTGCCCTTTTGGGGGATGAGCTGTCATGTTCACTGTGTCTACCTCTGCCTATAAAAATCACAGATTGAGAGGGCAATAATGCAGATTTTTCCCAATTTATGGAGATCCCCAACTGAGCACAAAGTTGAATAGTGGCATCTCTGTTTTGGAGGAGTAGATGCCTGGGGGGGCGGTCAGAGCCAATTGTCCAAATTTAAACACCTGGAAACCTTGGCGTCTAGGTGAGCTGTCACTACTGCCATGCATTTGGTGAACACCCTGGGGGGTGTTGAGACCAAAGGGCAGAGGGGAAACTGATAATGACTGGCTCCCCGCCAGAAGGGAGATGGGTCCTGGACACCTTGTCCATTTTATATGGTAGTAGGCATCTTGGAGATCTAGAGAGCACATCCAATAGTCTTTCCCCAAAAGGGAGTATCTACCCGAGTTTCCCTCCCAAAAATTGTTTTCCCTTTACATTTGTTTAACCTGCTGAGGTCCAATATTGGCCTCCCAAACTCCTCGTTTTGGTAATAAAAAAAACCTGGAGTAAGTTCCCGGGTCCTATTTGGTCTGCTGGGACGGACTGGATGACTCTTTTTTAAAAACAACTTGTTGATCTCCACAGTTGCCTGATCCCTGTAAATTTGGGGGGTACATCTGGGATCTTCTTGGGAACAAATGGTGGAAGGGAAAAGGGTATGATATAGCCTCTGGTAACAACCCCTTTTTTACCCACTTGTCTTGAGTGATATTTAGCCAGGCTTCTGGATACAAAGAAATGTGACCCCCCCGGCCCCAGAGAAATGCAGTCGGGGCCCCACATCAGGAGGGTGATAAGGCCATCCCCAAAGGAATCAGGGCCCTTTCTGGTATTCGGACCGCCCCTGCCTCTAGGGTGATGTCTCCATTTCCTCCTCCTCCTCTGCCTCTGAAGGAGGATTACCCTGTGTGTCCGGGAAAAACCCTCTGGGACTTTTTTTAACCACTTTTAAAACCCTTTTTTGGGGGATGGTGGGGAGGAACAGTAAAAACTCCCCTGGCAGAAAGCGTCTTTTCCCTTTTTGCTCACACCGAGTGGTGTCTCCTTCACCTTGGAAACCCAAAAAATGAGGAACCATCAAATGGGGCATTGGTGAAAGTAGACTTGAAGGGGTTTTGCAAAATTACAAAGCGCATCCAGGAGTGGACCCAGGGTAACTCCTGAACCTGCTGCTCTACTCCTCCATCAGATAGGGAAAAAGCCGCATGGAGGAGTTAACAAAAATTTAAGGTGGCAATTTAGCAGAGATCTTGTTAGGGACACCCTCAGTACATGCACCTTGTATAGAATCTCCTAACTCCTTGAGATCCCCCTGTAATCTCATGAAGTGAGTGAGATAGTTCAACGATCAAGGGTAAATGCCCCCTGAACTAAAGATCGCTTCCCAAATCTGTCCATCTGTGAGAAACCTTTTTGGCGGATGAACAGAGGAAGAAGTCTCTGCCAGCTCCTTCTTTGTGGCTGCCCCCACCACCATGGCATCTATGGGAACCCCTTTGACAAAAACTCTTTACCAGGGGGGGCAGACAGAAACTTATTGGGTCTCCTGGGGGCTGGCTCCATGGCATCAGGAGTATCCCACACCTTTTGACTAACTAGATCCATTTTTTCCAAAAAGGGGGAGACCAAGAGGCAGAAGGTTGAGACCGAAAGCCTTCAGGTACACAGACTCCTCATCAGAAGGGTTGACAGTTAGATTCTTAAGGGGGGCTCCCAAAATGTCCATGAAGGAGACATCATCAGAGGGGGACTTGGGGACCCTTCCGACTTCGAGGTCAGTGTCCATGTCAAGGGCTCATCCTGGGGAATGAGACAAAGCTCATCATCTCAAACTCCACCTCCGGCCCCAAAACCTCCCCTTTCCAAAAAGACAAAAGGGTTTACCCGGGGCCAGGGCGGCTCCAAGATAGATGCAGGGTCTGAGCTCACCCCCGAGAGGAAGGCTCGGAACCCAAGAAGATTGATTCCAACCCTCCCTGTTGGTGTCGACAGGGAGGGCCCCGGAACCCGGGGGGGGGACCCGTGTCAGAGCTGAACCGGCTTCAAAGCAGCACAAGGGGGCTGGAACCCATTGTCCTCCTGGCACCAAGCACTCCCCCCAAAAGGGGCCCAAAATTTTGGGGGAGGAAAAAGCAGACAAGGGCAAAGCTGGATTGAGGTCCCAGGCCCAATGGTCGGAGCCAACAATAAAGGGAAGGCAGACTACTTCAGGAGTCTCAACACTACCCTCTCCACACCCTTTTTCCAAAGGCTCCTGGAAGATCTGGAAGACATAGTAGGGATCTTGATCTAGGGGGACTGGAACTTTAGTAACATGGAAAAAGGTAGGGAATCCAAAACCGGGTCCAAAACAGATTTAATTGCTGATTCAATCGGTTTAGAGATCGGGTCCAAAACACTTGGAACAGACTCTGAACCCCAACAGTGCCCCTCCTTGCTCCAGGGGGAGGGGGAGGCAGATTTTGACTGTTTAGAAAGGGAGCTCTGAAACCAGCCGGTGCCGGAGAAGGCCTTTTTGAAGACTTAGATTTGCCAGACTTGGAGGAAGCCAAAGAACTGGATAGAACTTCCTCAAAAAATGGTTTTAGTAGACCCTTGAATATAAATTTTTTTCTCTCCTGTAACACCCTAGGAGAAAACATGGCAGAACAAGCATGATTCCTGCAGGGGGATGGCCCCAAACAGTAGGCACAGCTACTGTGGCCATCCGAAAGACATCTTTTTGGGGGCATTTCATGCACTTTTTAAAAAAAGGTTTTTGCCCCTCTCTTTAGACATCACACACAAAACCCCCCCACACAAACAAAAAACACACACACAAAAAACAACAGCCCCGCCTACACACAAAACAACAGGAAAGGAAGAAGAATGAAAGAACTAGGTCCTCTAACTTAAAAGGGCCCAGCCCTGGAACATAAACTAGGTCCTTTTAATTTAAACAGACCAGAAAAACACACACACAGAAAACTGTAAATAACTCTATGTGGAAAAATTTTTGGTTCTTAACTAAAATGGGGCCCAGCCCGAAAAAGAAACCCCGGGACTAGGCCCCTAACAAACAGGGCCCGGGTACAGAAAATGGGCTTTTAATTTAAACAGACCAGAAAAGCCCCCAGAAAACTGTTTTACTCTATGTGGAACAATTAGAAGAAAAAAAAGTCAAAGGAGGAACTCCAACCCCTTTGCAAATAAACGGATCCGCCAAAAAAACAACCCCAGATTAAGGAAAATAAGCTGCCAATAATGGTCTAGAAAAACAACAGAATAACAGGGGTGAATATCAAAAGGAAAAACAAACTAACTACCTGATAAGGAAAAAACGGTGCCTAAAAAACCTAAACTGGCCCCAGGATACCAAACTAACAAGTTTATGCTGAGAATGAAAAAAGGGCAAACAAACATGCCAAAAAAAAATCACTTCAACACCGAATTACTTAAATTTTAAAAAAAAATTTTAAATAAACCCTTCCCAAAATAAAAAACCCCCTTTTTTTTTCCCCTTTTTTCCTTTTTTTCTAAAATTTTTTTCCTTTTTTTTTCCCCTTTCTTTTAATTTTTCCTTTCTTTTTTTTTTTCCCTCTCCCTTTTCTCCTTTTCCTTTTTTTTGGGAAAAAAAAAAAAGAAAAAACCCCCCTTTAAAAAAAAAAGAAAAAAAGAAAAATAAAAAAAAAAAAAAAAATATAAAGAGAAAAAAAAAGGGAAGGGGAAAAAAAAAAAAAAAAAGGGGAAAAAAAAAATTTTAAAAAAAAAAAAAAAAAAAAAAAAAAAAAAAAGAATATATTATTTTAAAAATTAAGAGAAAATAAAAGATAAATTTGAAGAAGAAGGGAGAAGGGGAAGAAAAATTTTTAAAAAGGAGAAAAGAAGGGAGAAGAGAGAGAAGAGAGGAAAAGAAAAAAGGAAGAGGGGAGAGAAAAAAAAGTATGAAAAAGGAAAGAAATTAAAAGGAAGGAAAAAAGGGAGAGGTATGAAGAAAAAAGGAGGAAAAATTGAGAGGAAAGGAGGAAGGAAAGAAAAAGGGGAAAAAGGAAGAAAAGAGAAAAAAGGAGAGGAAGGTTTTGGAGGAGGGGAGAGGGGGAAGGAGAGGAGAAGAAGAAAGAAGGAAGGGGAGGAAAAGAAGGGGAAAAGAAAGGGAAAAGGTATATAAAGAAAAAAAGAAGGAGAGGAAGAAGAGAAAGGAGAGAGAGAGAAAAAGAAAGAGAGAAAAGAAGGAAAGAAAAAAGAAGAAAAAGAGGGGGGAAAAAATAAAAGGAAAGGGGGAGGGAGAGGGAAAGGAAGGAAGAAAAGGGAGGAGGAAGAGAAAAGAAAAAGAAAAAGAGATAAGAAGAAAAAAAAAGAAAGAGAGGAAAAAGAAAGGGAAGGAGAAAAGAGAGAAAGGAGAAGAAAAAAAAAAAGAGAAGGAAAAGGAAAGGGGGGAAAAAAAAAAATTTTGAAAGGGGGAAAAGGGAAAAAAGAAGCCCCAAAAACACCCAAAAAAAAAGAAAAAGAAAAAGAAGGGAGTTTTGCAAGAAAACCCCGAGGAGAAAAAAAACCCAAAAGGAAAAGAGAAGGGGAAAACCAAAAAAAAAAGAAGGAAAAAGAGGGAAAAAAAAGGAAGGAAGTTTTTAAATTTTAAAAAAAGAGAAAAAAGAAATTTTTGAAGGGAGGAAAAAAAGAAGAGAAGAAAAAAAGGAAAGAAAAAGGAGAGGGAAAAAAAAAAAAGAGGGAAAAAAAGGAAAGGGAAGAAGGAAAAGGGAAGAGAGGGAAGGAAGAAAGAAAAAAAAAAGAGGGGAAAAAAAAAGAAAGGAAAAAAAAAAAGGGGAAAAGAGGAAAAGGGGAAAGAAGAGAAAAAAGAAAAAAGAGGAGGAGAAAGGGGAAAAAGGGAGAGGAAAAAAGGAAGGAAAGAGAAAAAGAGAAAATTAGAAAAAGAAAAATATAGAGGAAAAGGGGGGGAAAGAAAAGAGGAAAAAGAGGAAAAGGAGAGAGATATATAGATATAGATATATAGGCATGTATTTAGTTGCTTCCCATTAGGGGGCACCTGACATCTGGGGCAAGAAAAACTGATGTAACGGCGTCAGCTGCATGCTTTATACACCTGACTACCTGACGTCATGAAGATGAGACAGCAACCGATGCAGGACCCAAGACTTTGATAATCAGGCCAACTGAGTGCTACTGCGAGCAGATAACCCAAATGTGACGACTCCAACAGTGAATCCACTCGAACATCTACATTTATGGTAAGTGTACTTTTTTTTTTTTCTGGCAGGATCATTTGGATTTGTCTGTACCTGCTTTACAGTCACAAAAAAGTGAGGTAAAGAACTGCAGTAGCCTTGGAAATGGCTTTCAGCAAGTTTGCTTTATCGACTCCGCACTTAATGAAAAAAGTGCTTAATCTACTGACATCCTCACAGGGATGCTACTACACTACATTTCTAGCTGCATTGACTGCCTTTATGTTGTTTTGGAGGTTGTGGTTGTTTGATGAGTTTGCTGTCATGGTCATTTGAGTTTGAGACCACTGCTTTACAGTTCCCCCCACAGTTAAGTTGAACCTGTCTGGGGCTAGGACTCACCACATTACACATGTACTCGTCCTTGCACCACAAGTACACATATGGCACAGTCATAGTACACATGAAAATAAATGACCTAGGATGTACTTCCTTGGACTATTTGAAGAGACATTATGGAGCACTTGCAGTATGCATGAAGCAGGTATGAACCTAGCCTTTAGTAGCATTTTACCTTCTCCAAGAATGGTACCTCAATGCAAAAAAAAGATTATTGACTTCAATATTTAGCTTAGTTTCTGGTGCCCTTCAAAGAGTATCCAGTGTATACCAGCCTGGGAGGAGATGGGTGACGGTCCTAACTCCTTTGCCATGGATAGCCTTCACCTATCCCCCAAGGCTTCTGTATGTCTGTCTTAGGCAATGTCTGTCTACTAAAGCTCCCAACATAAGAAAACAGAATTCAGATAACGTAAAGGTAAGAAAAAGCTCCATTCCCTACCAGCAGTCCTTACTCTGGTATACATCAATACAGACATCTTCATAGGGACCAGGTTCAGAAACATTGAGAGCATCTCATCAGTGTAGACTTTCAACGCCCACCACAAATTCACGCCTACCACACTAGATGAAGGTACTAAAGGGGGTGGTATTTCTGTGTTCATAAAACATAATTTCACTTCCAGACTCATTAGACAGGATAACAACCTAGAAGTCCTCCATGTTCATCTTACCATTAACAACGCCCATTGTCTCATATGTAAGTACATGTCACCCCCTACATCCTATCTTACTGATATGTGGAGTCCCTATGCATTCAGCCATATACCACTCTCTTAGAGGATGTCAACAACTCTTTACCAACTGGTAGATGTATGCCCACAGACTTCTAGACTTCATAAATACAAACTCACTGAATCGGTCTGTATCCCAACTAGAGCTGACAAAATTCTAGACTTGGTTTTCACCAGTTATGACAGCTCTGTTCCCCACCCATTGTAACTCCTTCCCTAGTAAAAGCAGACCATAAATCAGTAACATTTACTGAAGCTGGATGCCTTCTCCAGTAATTCTGTATTCGGGGATTATGCTAAAGGTAATCTGCTAAAACTGAGTGATGACCTGGCTAAATTCAACATCCTCCTCCAATCAATGTATGAAGAATCCTTTACTGCCAAAGTCTATGCACATGTAAATAGCTGCATAGATGCAGTGTCCCTCTCTGAAGGAAGTACAATGCCATATTTAAAAATAAACCCCAGAGGTGGAACCCAACAATGAACAGGTTCTACAATAAAATAAAGAAAATTGCATGTAAAATGAAATGTAACTCTGTAGTTACCAAAAACACTCTTGCTAAACATCAAGGAGCTCCAGTCCTTGATGAAATTGACCAAAGCTGGTTATGAGGTAAAAATAGCCACCTAGGCTAAAGACGACCACAAAGCCTTATTTAGCTATATTAGAAACCACAGAAACAATACTCAGCACTGTACAAAGCAAACAGTAAATTATGTCATGTGTTCAGACCCAGAGGAGAGTGCCAGTCCACTGATGAATAAATCCCCCCCCCCCCCCCCCCCATACACACAACACATTCCCAGATCATGTACCGGCATCCACCCCCACCCCCCACAGTCTTTCAAGAGCAAGTCAACAAAGCACGTTCTAAGGCAAAGAACACTGCTTCCAATGGGGCCGGATAATATGCAAGGATGCCTACTGGCCAGCCTGAAACAGGACCCTTCAAATCCCTTTCAGGGGCTATTCAGTATGAGCCTCCCAACAGGCTTTGTTCTGGATGAATGGAGGACCTTAATAGAAATCCCCTTGGACAAAGGTGGAGCATCACTGGACCTAGATAATTGTAGACCCATAAGTCTGACCAACCTTATCTGTAAGTCAATGGAAAGGATCATGGAATTAAAGCCTTATTTAGCTATATTAGAAACCACAGAAACAATACTCAGAAAATTGGTGGATGCGGTGCATGATCTGAAAATGTGTTGTGGGGGGGGAGTTCCATCAGTGGACTGGCACCTCCTCTCTGGGTCTGAACACATGACATAACTACTGTCATACTTTGTACAGATGGATGGACATGGGGTGCAGGCAGCTGGCTGTCACCTCACAGCAAAAGGTTCACCGGATTTCGATTCTCGGCTGATTGGCCTTCTGTGGAAGTAGGTTGCATGTTCTCTTCCTAGTCCTGTGGGTTTCCTCGGGGTTCCCTCCCACTCTCCCACACCCAAAGCAGACAGACATCTTCTTTCTCATTCTCCCAGACTCTGAAAAACTGCAGGCTCTAGTAATTATTCGGACTTTCACAACAAATGATAAATAAAAAAAATAAATAAAATAAAAATAAAATAAAGACTTATACAATGTACAATCTCTTCACTCTAGCTATCCTGCATTGAGGTACTGTTGATAATCTCAACCAGCAAAATGTAAATCCCTATGTAACTCATTCGATAGCAAATTGGCCCACTAAGAGAAAACAAGAAAGTTGGGGTGTTTGGCTCTTATGTCCTCCAAAAGACCTGTCATTAATGGTAACCCCATGGTTCATTCCTCAGGTCAGTCCACTTTTTTTATTTCTCAGAGATGAAAGATAATATTAAGGGTTTATGACTTACCAAGTTTGCAGATGACTGTAAACATGGTGCTATCATTAACTCTCTAGAAGACACAAAGATCTGGCAAGAGTACCTTTTCCAAACAAATAGCCCATCAAAATTGTGGCGTATAACTAAATGCCAAAAAATGTTTAATAGTATCCTTCAGCAAACATGACATCTCCTATGTCACATTGACAACATATCCCTGAAAATTGATCCATTAATTTAGGACCTGGGAGCTTATGTAGACAACAAAATGTCCTTTGATTGCCCTATATCCTGTATTGTAAGAAAGTCCTCCTTCATTGTGTAGCTTATTAGCAAGGTTATGCTGTCCGGGTCTAGGAACTTAATCATTCCACTATATTTGTCATGTATTAGGCCAGTTATTGAGTATAATGCCCCTTTTGTTTGTACCTGTCCGAACACTGACACAACTTGAACATCCACAGTGCTTTCTCACCATGAAGATCATGGACCTAAATCATAAAAGCTACAAGGAACATCTGAAAGCCGTGTCCTTTTTCTCTGTATTTTACAAGCTACTGAGGAGCATTCTCTGCATCACGTAGAGAGCCTCAACAAACCTCATCCTTTCAGATCTAGTGCACATCCAGAAGTCCAGTGGTGGCATAAACATCTGCTCAAGAGATCTATTGTAATCTGGACAAATGGATGAGAAACCACAGCTTCACCCCTGGTCTTAACACCTTTGGCCTCTATTGATAAGAGTAGCGTATTGTCTGGGCTGTGCGTTACTCACTCTTATAATAAAAGGGCTGTATACCTCTGAGGATGCATGACTAGGCTTCAGACGATCTTCACAGATCAGTAGCCTAGTAAGTACCTATGAACCTGAGGCCCCCAACCTTTTTTCATGCCCAAGCTGGTCTCAGAGTTCTCCTTAACTAAAGCATTTCCTTGTTCCAAAGCCAGAAGTTAAAGAAGAGGGGACTCTTCACCTGCTGGACATCTACAGGAAGCTCAATATTATATGTACAGAACTTAGACCTTTAAGCAGGCAGAGCTGTTACTTATCTCTTTTGTCCCATAAAGAAAGAAGAAAGAGGGCAGACCAGTCACTATGAAAACTATTTCCAAATTGCTAATTAAGTGCATTTTATTGTGCCACAAAAACATTGTACCAGAGCTGCTATCACTTCAATGGCATTTTTCAGAAATGCGTCTATCACAGCATTTCTGAGGCCATTCTGTGGGCCTTCAGCCACACCTTTTCCAAATGATGTCAATCTTCCATTTTGTCCTTGACAGATGGGTTCAGTTCTGATATCCAAGCAGACTCCACCATTACTACAGTTCATATCAGCCAAAAACTCTTGAGCTTTACCTCTACCCAAAATCCCTCTCTCACAATTACCTCTGATCTCATTTGCCATTTCCGAAACAAGTCGCGTTTTGCCAGTGCTCTCGAGTTTAAGTGGGTTTAGGTAAAAACTTTCTTTTATTTCTCAAGTTTTCTTCTCTGTCTGTCTCATTTTTCTTTTATCACTATGCATTAATTTTTTTCTTACACGTAGTGCAACTGTATAGTATCATTGTTGATGATCTTTCCCTTTTCACGTTTGTGTAATTTTCTTAATTATCATCATTGATAGTTTTTCCCTCCCTCTCTTTTGCTAGTTTTTTCCCTTCCCCATACACATTTGTGTACTGTCTCCAACTATCATTTCTTACCCCGTCTCTTTACAAAAAAAAAAACTTCTTCTCTTTTCCACTGTGCTAGTATCTCTAAATCTTTTGTGTGAGTGGCCGTCTTCCAACCATATCTCCTTTTGTTGGTATGTCTAAGAAGGGTAAGGGCCCCTGTGAGTTTAAAAAATGCCAGAAGTGCAGCCATAAAATTCCATAGTCATATTTTCATTCTCTCTGTGTCTATTGCCTAGGTCCTATCCATTTACAAGAGAACTGCAGCATATGTCATGCTTTTAGCCATTGATCCCTTGTCGAAAGGCTCAATAAGCCTATTTTGAAAGGCTTTCTTCCTTCAGCACTTAGTGGAGCCTTATCTTCTGTGAACAAAGCGAAAACTGATATTTGCTCCCCTACAGCCTCATCTTCTGTGGACAAAGGAAAGAAAAGAAGTCTCTTGGTTCCAACCTCTCTGTCAGTGCCGAAAGCAAAGAAATTGAAACCCTTGGTTCCAAAATTATCTACAGAACCGCAGGCCTCTCCTCCTTGCACACCAGTGTCAACAAGTACTCCAGTACCAATTGCTATTTCATGTCCTTCAATTTTGAAGGCTCCAGTGCAGGAAACAATGACTGTTCCACTTATTGTGACTAAGGACATTTTCCTAGGACAAGTTATTCTTGACCCATTTGCAGGGGAACTTCCAGAGGTTTTTCTGCAGAGGCCTAAATCCCCCTCTACTTCATCTATCCACTCCATCAAAAGTCTGTCTGAATTCGGTGTAGAGAGGCTAGTAAATAAAATCCTGTGGGCTACAGGACTTTCAGGCCCCCTTTCAGTTCCAACCCCTTCGGGTCTTGGAACAGACTTTTTACCCCACTAACTGTTACTCCTGTAACCTTCTCCAAGGTCTTAGAGTTGTCTGTTCTAGATCTCCTGGCACCAACTGTACTGGCTATGGAGTTCTTCGTATCTTCAGACCGGTAGTTCCCCTGAGCTCTTCACTGGCTTCAGAATCAGAGACCTCCCGGACCATAGCTACCCTGTTGGTTCCAGGGGGCAGGTCTCGACTCCAGGTTTTTTGGAGCCATCCCTGCTCCTCAGAGCTTCAGTTCAAGTTAGTTTGGCACTGGTTTCTGTGTTGAGGGTCAGTTCTTCGGAGCAGGAAGTGACCCTGGTCCCAAGGCAGTCTGTCTCTGTTCCGAGCTCCCTTCCCTCTTCATGGGGGCCAGCTTTTGAGGCTATGGAAAGGGCCTCTCACTATGACTCGTTTGGTACTTTCTCCCTCAGAACAGGTACTCCCCCCAGGTTGGTTATTCCTCCTGCCTATCCATTGGGATAGCGGGTGCTGAAGTCTCAGGGTCCCCAAACCCAGGTTCTTTCGTCTTCTAATATCTCCCCAGATTCTCTCCTCTTGCACTTCTTTTTCTGAGGGACCTCCTGAGAGAGAATCACTTGGACCCCCCCCCCCCCAGGAATCAGTCACCGAGGACATAGGTTTCACTGAGGGGGAAGGGTCCCCACGGTCACCTCCTGAAGATGAATCAGTTGGAGACATCCTAGAAATTTTAAAACAGAGTGGTGGCTGGAAGTTCCAAAGCCCTTCTTATGAGGAATCTGTCTACCTGCAGGCTTTCAGCACCCATCTGTCCACCTCTTGGGTGACTCCACACTCTGATGAACTCATTCAGTTGATTTCACAATGTGCGTGGAAGGCTCAGCACACCATCAAGCCCATCCCTAATGGACCTGATAAAATATTATTTGCCCCTGAGGATAAGCAGTTCTGGGCCAAGGGGGTTAGCTGTGGATGCCATGGTGATAGTGTCTGCCCCTAAAAAGGAACTCCCAGAGAAGAGTCCTCTGTCCATCCACCCAGCAGGGAGTCTTGGGTCATGGACAGGTTTGGGAAGCAGGTCTGTGCTTCATTGACATTCTCTATAAGGTCCTTGAATTTTTTGGCACACTTCACATGACTCCAATGGGATCTGATTAAGGAATTGTCAGACAACCTGGTGGGAGCTGTAGTTGAGGGGGTTCAGGAGAAAGTGTCTTCCCAGCTAGCCACCCTGGAGTCTGTGTCTAATTCATCCATGAGGCTGATTGCTCATATAGCCAAAGGGATTTCCAGAGCAGTGGGTACAGACTTAACCCTAAGGTGACATGCCTGTGTGTGATTATGTGACTCTGTGGAACCATTCAAGTCTTCTTTTGTCAATGCTTTTTTGATGGAACGTCATTGTGTGGCCCTAAAGTGAAAGAGACTTTATCCAGGTATGAGAAGGATGGTAACACCCTTTGTGCTCTGGGCATATGTTTTTCCACCCCCCCCCCCAGAGGTCCTTTTCTAGGAACCAAAGGAGTGTTGGAAAAATGTGGTTTAAAAAAATCCCAAGGGGCTTTTCAAGACACAAGTGGAGGCAGTTCCTCCAGAGGCAGAGGGGGGGGGGGCAAAACGGAAGGCGCTGCCTTTGCGGCAGAGGTGGTCTGCAAAACCAGGGCTTCAGAGATTCCTTTCCAGGGAATCTTTTTCAGCACTCCTGAAGGGAGACGTAATTGTCTTCCTTTGTGGAGGCAATCAGGAGATGCTTGCCCTTGCACCTAAATGCCTGCTAAACATAACATATTCTTGGGTGCAACGGATCGTATCCAGAGGCTGTATCATTTCCTTTTCTCACCTTCTCCCAGTACTCAACAAACTCTCCAATGTTCCACCCAATCAGAGGGATTCAGCAGTATAAGAAATTCAGAAACTGCTAGATGAGAGTCATCCAAGAAGTCCCACCAGACCAGAAGGATCCAGAACCTACTTGAGATTCTTTTTAGTCCCAAAAAAGACAGGGGACTGGAGACCGGTTTTGAATCTCAATTTGCTAAACAAATATGTCCTTCAGACAAAGTTCAGGATGGTCATGGTACAGAGTAGTCTTCCTTTTCTGAGAAAATGACTGGATGTGCTCAGTAGATCTTCAGGATGGGTATTGCCACATAAAAATGGACAAACACTCAAAAGAAGATGTTCATCGTGTTACACTGTTGCAGTCATTACACTTGGGTTATCCTGCCGTCAGGCAGTCCCGCAGTCGGCCAGAGTTCCAAAGTCTTGGTCCAGCGTCAGTTGCTGTCGCCTCCTCCCTGACGTCAGTGCGACAGGGGTATATAAGATGCAGCCGACGCCATTTTCTTCAGTCTTTCTTGCCTTGCGGTGCCCGAAGCAGAAGCAGTTTGCAAGTGCCGGTCGGCCAACTCCTGAGATTTTCCTTCCAAATCCAGAACCGAAGTCTTCTAAAAGAGCTAAGTACCCCGTTGGGGAAACTTTTTCTTGCCTCAGACCGATGTCAGTAAAAGTTAATAACTATTTCTTGTGGGAAGCAAATATCTCATAAGGATTTCCACTCCTATTGTATTCCATGCCTAGGCCCTGACCACGACGTCACTGGTTGTCTGTTTTGTGCTAGGTTTAACAAGCACACTATTAAACGTCTGTTTGATTTTGCCCATTATTTCAGTAGAAAATTCAATTACAACATGCCGTCGGAAATTCCGACGACCGCAATGCATAAAAAGCGCAAGGACAAGGACAGGCATCCGAGGCCCAAAACTGACGACGAGGCCTCTTCTAGGCCGGTCGCCGGTTCTCCGGTTTTCAGCGAGGCGCCTACGACTGCTTCTACAGAACCACAGACCGCATCCGACTCCCACGTGGAGCTGGCTGGGCCTTTGGATGGACTTGGTCTTCAGCTTACCAATCCTAAACCTACAGAGGAAACCGAAATAGCTGAGCAATCCACAGCTACAGAGGGTGTTTTCAGACCTACCCAGTTAACTGTTAAACCTTCTGTTAAGTCTAAGCCTCCCTTAAAAGCAAAGAAACAGAAACTACTCTCTCCAGGACAGACTTCCATGCCTAAGAAACAAATGTTAAAAATGGCCGAGAACCTAATCACCCTGATCAGGGGGTCCCATCCCCCTCCTGATAAAAGGCCCAGACAGGATGCAGACTATGAATCTTCTGACCAGATGTCCATTTCCTCAGACTCCTCCTCGGACCTAGGTTATTCTTTACCCCCTTATGAGGATTCTAATGCTGAGGAATCAATTCCATCAGCATCTCCACCTGAGGATTACTCCTTTGGGGAGACCTTACATACCATGAGGGAGCCTTTCCATTGGGAAGGTCAGGATTACTCAGAATCCAAGAAAAGACTCAGAGACTTCCTTTTATTGCCTCAACACAGACCCCTTGCTATCCCGCCAGTTTTATACATTGTGGATTATGTGTACTCTGAATCCAGTTTGAACCCTGACTCCTTACCCCCAGCCCCAGTTAAACCTGATAGATATTACAGAGTCCCTGACTCTCACAAATTTCTGTACAAAAGCCCTGTTGCTGACCCTGAAACTATTTCTCAGGGACCCAAAGGGATTAAGGCCTCATCAGCAAAAAACCCAGTTCCCTCTGACAGAGATTCCAGAGCATTAGACAGATGGGGAAAGAAGGTATATACATCTGCAACTTTAGCAATGAGAGCCTTGAATTGCCAGTTTCACATGCTAAAATATCAGCAATTTTTGATGTCTCAGTTGAAACAAAAGATGCTTCCAGATTCAGATCCTCCTAACTTAAAAGAAATGCAGGATTTATTGCATGCAGCTGAACAAGTGGGAAAACATACTTTGCAATGTGAGTTTGATTCCTTAGAGGCCTCCTGTAGAGCAGCAGTTACAGGCTCTGTCATTAGAAGGCATGCTTGGCTAAAAGAACATACAATGTTAAGTGGTCCAATCTCGCCTACATTCTTACTCACTGGTTCAGAGCCGAACATCGGCTCTGACTTGGCCAGCTTATATTTTTCTAGCACGAAGACTCTAATGGGCTGGGCTAACCTGGTATCCCATGTTGCACTGCTCCATAATCCCAGATCTCGTTTACCGCTCATGTAGCTAGGACGTGGTCTCGCTTGGCTGTGGCTAAGTAGCTTTAAAACTTCTTTTTCTCACTGAAAATTGTATTTTTCCTCACAAAAGCTATTTTAATAGCTGATTGCTCTTGTTATTGACGTATTTTTTGTGGTGTGAGTGATTTGTTTTGTGGTATCCCTCTGTTCCTACGGGCTAGGCACGTTTAAGTTAGAGGACCTAGTCCTTCCTCCGTTGTGTAGTTTGTCTGAGGAAAGCATTTGTCCCTTGCTTCTGTGTGTGTCTCGTTAGTTGTGTCAGAATCGTTTAACTTAGAGATTCTTGTCAACTGTTGTTAGCGGTAGTTTCCCGCCTTAACCGTTGTTGGCCTAAAGTCCTGTTTCTGTGGTGTTGTGTACTGTGGTTTTGCTGTTATGTCAAAGGATCAAAAGGAACACAAACCCTCCGGGTTTAAGAAGTGTTCTAAATGCAGCTATAAGATGTCTATAACAGATGGACATGATGTTTGTGTATACTGCCTGGGGGCTATACATTTACAAGAGTCCTGTAGCTTTTGTCATGCTTTCAGCCCTAGGGTGCTACAGGAAAGAAAAAATAAACTTATACTGAAGGGTCTTCTAAAGCCTTCTTTTGAGGAGTCCTTGGACTCTTCCTCTGATTCACAGACTAAAGCCAAGACTTCTAAGGCTAAGAAGAGATCTCCGGCTCCATCTGTTTCATCGGAGCCACCGGAGAAGACTACCAAATTGGATTCTACCTCCTCTGCTCCCTTGTCCTTGGGGCCGCAGGAGGTAGCTGTGGTTCTTGAATCAGCCTCGGCTCCTATCCTGTTAGATCCCATTCGGAGCCGGTCTCCTAGTGTCAGACAAGAATCTCCAGATAGGAGATCACAGTCACCTTCTCTCTCCTCCACATCCTCCAGACTCCCTGATTTGGATGTGGATAGGGTGGTCCAGAGGCTCCTGCAGTCACCAGTTTTGGCAAAATTAATGTTAAGTTGTCAATCTCGCCTTCATTCTTGCTGGATGGGGTTCGGAGCCGATCCTTGGCTCCAACTCTGCCTATACTAAAGCTCGAGAGCTAATTTTACCGGCTCGAGGCAACCCTATATCCCATGATGCTAGGCGCTAACTACCCAGATCTCGTTTGCCGCTTTCGCTAGCGAGGTGCTTTTTTTTACCGGCTCCACAGGTCAGTGAAAATTTTCAAATTTTTCTACTCCTTTCTTAAGAATTTTCCTCTTTATTTTAAAAATAGAGTAGCTCTTAACCCCCTTAGTATACAACTTCCGTTGGGTTCCCATTTTGTTAATCCTAATCCCAAAAGTTATATCCCTCCTCTGTTAAGGTTAGGCCTTAGGCCCTTTCCGTTTTTTTCCCGTTCCCTTTCCTTGGGACAGTTAGGTGTGTGTCTGGTTCTTGTTAACCTTAATTTTGTTTGTGTGTTACTGTGTGTGTGTGTTTTAACTTTTCAAGGAAGATTATTCTTCCCTTGACAGCTTAATGTCTAAAGACATTAAAGTCTCAGGTTTCAAGAAGTGTGACTCATGCTGTCAAAAAATGTCGCTGACAGACGGTCACACTTCTTGCGTGTATTGCCTGGGACCCCTGCACCTGCAGGACTCTTGTTCTGTTTGTCATGCGTTCAGTCCAAGAGTCCTGCAGGAGCGCAGGAATAAGTTAATTTTGAGGGGCTTATTAAAGCCCGAAGATTCCCCGGCTAAGTGCTTGCCGGGGAAACCTTCGAAGCCATCCAAACCGTCAGCTCCATGCTCCAAGCTTTCGGCTGGTGGCTCACCTACTGTGTCACGATCGGCTCCGGCTGAAGCCGATACGTCTATGTCGCAGTCTTCTGCATCGGCTCCGGATGAGTCGATGCCTCCAAAACTCTGTCTTCAAAGTCGGCTCCGGCCGGAGCCGACATGTCTTTGGCTCCATCGGTACCACTAGTCTCGGTGCCATCTTCCATCTGCAAGAGATCTAGGTCTTCATCCCTCGAGTCCATTCACTCGGCTCCGAGATCACCCTTGCTCTCGGAGCAGAGCCATCGGAGCCATTCCTCTCTGTCTTCCAGGCTTTAGGACCATGACCTCGAGAGGGTGGTTAGCAGACTCCTAAAGTCTCAGGCACTGGCCCAAATGCTTCATAGCCTGTCTCAACAGACAGTGGCTATACCCATACCATCTACGATTCCTCCTCTGACTCTGCCCCTGAGTTCAGAGCCGGAGCTCCTCGGAGCCACGACCGTCACGACGTCTGAGCCGATACCTCCCCCTTCGGCTCCGTCATCTTCTCCGATGTCTTCCATGGTCCCATCCCTGGAGGGATCTGGGCGCTTGGACTTCCTCGTTGGCTCCGAGGGGGCATGTGGCATCGGACCCTTGTCCGACCCCGTTCTTCCTCTCGGAGCGTCAGCGCTGGTGAGTTCGGCCCCGACATCGGCTTCGGAGCCGTCCCTCTCGGTGCCGGCTGGGTTTCATATTTCTTCGGAACGGGAGCCCTCTGTCCTGCCTGATAGGGGCGCCTTCGAGGTCATGAGGAGCATACTGGCCCCAGTGCCTACTCCATGGTCAGCTCCATCAGCTCCTCCCACTGTAGTGTCTGCTGTGGTCTCTACCCACTCTCTCATTCCCGACCGTAGAGTTCCATCGCCTCAGGTTTCCCCATTGGGAATATCCTCCTCTTCCAAGGTTTCCCCTGATCCATCAGGTGAACCCCCTCGAAAGAGGACATGTAAGACGAAGCATGTGGACTCCCCTGAGTCCATCACATCTGATACCGACTTGATGAGTCGGAAGGGTCCCCACAGTCCCCCTCTGAGGATGTCTCCTTTTCTGACATCCTTGAAATCCTCAAGCAGAGGGGGAACTGGTCTACCCTCAATCCTTCCGAGGACGAGTCGGTTTACCTGGAGGTGTTTGGTTCTCACCCTTCCACCTTCTGGGTGTCTCCGCCTTTTGACCCCCTCATGGAAGTGGTGGCGCGGAAGGCGTGGACGGCCCCTGATACAATGGAACCCACCCCACAGATGCCTTCCAAATTTATCACAGCCCCGTCAGATAAACAATTTTTAATTAAAGGTGTCCCAGTTGATGCCATGGTGGTAGCTGCAGCCACTAAGAAGGAACTGGCCGATCCTTCAGTGCCTATCCATCCTCCTAATAAGGAATCTTTGACTATGGATAGGTACGACAAGCGGATGTTCTCTTCAGCGACCTTTGCCATGCGGTCGCTGAATTACTTGTGCCATTTCACCCGCCTTCAAAGAGACATTCTCAAAGAAATGGGTTATGCCCTACAGGATCCAACAGCTTGCGGGGTCTCAGGACAAAATCAACTCCCAGCTAGGAACCCTAAATTCCATTGTCAACTCTTCTATGCGGCTTATTTCCTATGCAGCCGATGGAGCGAGTAGAGCCGCAGGCACAGGTGTGGCTTTAAGGCGTCATGCCTGGATGCGGCTTTGCAACTTCGCAGACCCCTTCAAGGCGTCCTTCACTAACTCCCCCTTTGATGGTTTGGTGGTGTTTGGGCCTCAAGTGAAGGATACTTTGACCAGATGCGAACAAGATGGCAAGACTCTCTCTGCCGTGGGAGTCCATTTTTCAACCCCGTCTAGACCATAATCCTAAGGGTCAAATGGGTGGAAAAATGTGGTTCCGCAAATCACAGGGAGTCACGCCTGATGCAAGAGGTCAGTTCCCCCCAAGAGGCAGAGAGGGGAACAACAACAGACGCCGCCCTAGAGGCAGAGGAGGTCCGCAGAATCAGGGTAACAGAGTGTCTCTCTCTGAAAAACCCTTCCAGCATCCCTGAGAAGCTGCCCGACTGTCCACCTTTGGAGGCAGTCGGGGGAAGTTTATCGCTGTACCCAGAAGCCTGGCTTTCTCTCACACAAGACAAATGGGTACGGTCGATTATATCCGAGGGTTACAAAATTCCCTTTATCCACACCCCAACTCAGCCAAAAGGGCCCCTCCCAGACATTTCACCCAGTCTAAGGGAACAAGCAGTACTAGAAATAGCAAAATTGCTAACAAAAAGAGCCATCCAACCAGTCCCAGCAGACCAACTAGGATCCGGAATCTACTCCAAGTTCTTTTTGGTACCAAACAAGACAGGGGACTGGAGGCCAATATTGGATCTCAGCAGACTAAACAAATCTGTAAAAAGAACGAAGTTCCGGATGGTCACGCTACAGTCCATTCTACCCTTTCTGGGTCAGGACAATTGGATGTGCTCAGTGGACCTTCAGGATGCGTACTATCACATCAAGATGCACAGGCGCTCCAGGAGGTTTCTCCACTTCCGGCTGGGATCCAGTCACTACTAGTTCAGGGCCCTGCCCTTTGGTCTCACTACAGCCCCCCCAAGTGTTCACCAAATGCATGGCAGTGGTTACGGCTCACCTGAGACGTCAAGGATTCCAGGTGTTTCCATATCTAGACGACTGGCTCCTTACTGCCACCACCAGGCATCAGCTTCTTCTTGCCAGAGATTACACCATTCAAACTTGCAAAGGGCTAGGTATCTCCATAAATTTCGAAAAGTCTGCCTTGTCGCCATGTCAGTCTATTACCTTCATAGGCGCCACCTTGGACACCGTACAGCCCTCAGCAAAATTAACCGAGCAAAGAGTTTTAGATATTCAAAATCACATTCACATCCTCCTTCAGAGCAAAAGAATCCAGGCCAGGTTTGTTCTAAAAGTGTTAGGTCTCATGGCGGTAGCCATCACGCTACTTCACCTTGCTCGCTTTCACATGCGGCTCCTTCAGTGGATGTTCTTCTCCCAGTGGTCCTTCCAACAGCTTCCTTTGACACACAACATCTTAATAACTCTATCTTGCAAGAAACATCTGTCTTAGTGGATGGTCTCCCCTCAAGTCCTTCAGGGCAGACCATTCGTTCCTTCCCCTCCGGTAGCCACAGTCACATCGGACGCCTCCCTGATCAGGTGGGGGGGCATTTTCAGGGCAGGACAGTCCAGGGCACATGGCAACCTTTCGAATGCCACCTGCACATAAATGTCCTGGAGATGAGAGCAGTGCTTTTGGCATTGCAAGCCCTCCAAGACTCTCTTCCCTTAGGGACTATTGCAATTCAGACGGACAATATGTCCATAGTGTGGTATATCAACAAGCAGGGCGGAACCAAGTCCTATCCCCTGTGTTGAGAGGCACTCAGACTTTGGCAATGGGCGATCTCTTCTCAGCGGTTTCTGATAGCAACTCATATCCCCGGGAAGTCCAACGTCATAGCGGACAGGTTGAGCAGAGCTATTCTCATGCCACACAAGTGGTCTCTCAAGCAATCAGTAACAGAGGAGATTTTTCAGAAGTGGAGTCTTCCTTGCTGCGATCTTTTTGCAACACCTCAGAACAGCAAGTGCCTTGACTTTTTCACTGTCTTTTCCCTTCCAGGCCATCCCCCCAGAGACGCTCTAGTCCACGATTGGCCTCGGGGACTTCTATACGCTTTTCCTCCCTTTCCATTAATCACTCAGTTGATTCAGAAAGCTACCGCCTTGAGAGCCAGGATGATCCTCATTGACCCTTATTGGCCTCGACAGATATGGTTCCCGTTCCTGCATCGTTACGTTTTGGAACAGCCTTGGCATCTGGACCCAGTGCCAGATCTTTTGGCCCACCAGTCAGGGCAGCTGCACCAATCCCTCCAATCTCTCAACCTCACAGCTTGGTTGCTCCCCTTCCATCCCTAGCCAGGCTTCCCCTGATTTCCAATTCTGTCCGTGATATTATTGTAGCTTCCCTTAAGTCCTCTACCAGAAGGATTTATACTTGTAAATGGAAGCATTTTTCCTTCTGGGCAAAGGCTAGGAATATAGACCCCTTCACTGCTCCTATGCAATCAGTTCTAGATTTCCTAGCTGAAATTTTTCATTCAGGCTCTTCATCCTCCACAGTAAAGGTTCAGTTAGCGGCCATTTCAGATTTTCACATAGGCCTATCGGACTCCAGCATCATGTCCCACAAGCTTTGTAAAGCCTTCCTTAAGGGTATCTTTTTACTCAAGCCCCCAATCAAAGACCCCCCACCATAGTGGGATTTAAATTTGATTTTAACATCCTTGATTCTTCCTCCCTTTGAACCTGCGGCTTCCTGTTCCTTAAAGTTGCTCTCTTGGAAAACTCTCTTCCTAGTTGCCATAACTTCTGCTAGGAGAGTATCAGAACTCCATGCCCTTTGCATTCGTTCTCCTTATCTAATTTTCCACAAAGACAGAGTTTCTCTCAGAACTAACCCGTCTTTTTTGCCCAAGGTAGCTTCTCAGGCAAATTTAAATCAATCTATCGATCTTCCAGTTTTCTTCCCTAATTATTCTAACAGGGCGGAGCAAAAACTGCATTATCTGGATGTTCATCGTCAGCTCCGTTACTATCTGGACAGAATTAAACAAACTAGGAAATCTGATCAGCTTTTTCTGTCCTATGCGGAAGGTAAAAAGGGCCTTCTGGTATCCAAAGTAACCTTGTCTAGATGGCTGTCCTCTGTGATTACCTGTATCTATCAACTCAGAGGTAAAGAATTACCTTCTAAGCCAAGAGCCCATTCAACCAGAGCTTTAGCTACATCAACAGCCTTTCAAGCTAGATTGCCAATAGATACTATTTGTGCAGCAGCCACATGGGCCTCTCCTCATACCTTTATTACACACTACAAATTAGACATGGCCTCCAGAAATAGGGCAAATTTTGGTTCCACCGTTCTCAAGAGCCTGTTCCGATGAGCCACCCGGAATGAAGGTGCTAGGGACGCGATCCCATCCAGCAAGAATGAAGGTGAGATTGACAACTTAACATTGAGAAGTTATGTACCTACCATAACGTTCCATGTTAGTTGTCTTCTTCTCGCCTTCTTTCTTGCGTCCCACCCGCCATCCCCCTAGCCTGGATAGACTGAAAGGATTCCCCTTTTCTTATCGGGGTCTTCACCTTACACATTTGAAGCCTAAACTGGTTATCCTTGGGTAGCTATAGCTTCAGGTAGTGGCACATGGGGAATCTTTCCCCTTCTTCCCTCTCTTGGGTTGGGAGGCTAAAATTGCTATGTTCTCAGCTACCAAACGAGATCTGGGTAGTTAGCGCCTAGCATCATGGGATATAGGGTTGCCTTGAGCCGGTAAAATTAGCTCTCGAGCTTTAGTATAGGCCGAGTCGGAGCCGAGGATCGGCTCCAAACCCATCCAGCAAGAAAGAAGGCGAGAAGAAGACAACTAACATGGAACGTTATGGTAGGTACATAACTTCTCATTTTCGGCTCTGACCCAGTCGGCTCCGGAGCCAGTACTGAAGAGTGCACCCATGTTTCCTCCTCCGAGCACCTCCTTGTCTTCGGAGCCAGAGTGTTCTGCTCCAGGTGATGTTCTTCCGGCTCCGATACCTGTTAAGGCTTTATCGGTGCTGACGTCGGCTCCTACCAGGTCAGCTCCGTCCTCTGGTTTCAGAACCCGGGTTTCCTCTGTCGGGCCCGAGGGGGATACTTCGGGACTTTTGTCTGTTCCGAGCCTCCCTCTCGGCGCTTCGGCTCGGGGAACTTTAGCTCCGGTCTTGGCCTCCGAGGTTGGTTGATCCTCGGATTCGGGGGGACCTGCCTTCGAGGCCATGAGGAGCGCACTGGCCAGATCCTCAGTGACATCACCTGGATCGGTCATTCCATCCCCTTCCACTCCGGCGAGAGCCTCTGATGTCCCCCTATCGGTTGAAGGCAGAGCCCCAAGGTCTGGGGATACCCCCATGAGCGGTCCCCATCTTTCTGAGGGCCCCTCAGAGTCTGTGCTTGAGGGGCCCCCAAGAAAGAAGTTGTGCAAGAGGAAGCACATAGACTCCCAGGATGAGTCTCTCACCTCTGATACCGACCTCGAAGAGTCAGAGGGGTCCCCCAAGTTGTCCTCCGATGATGTCTCTTTCTCCGACATCCTGGAGATTTTGAGGCAGAGAGGCAGCTGGTCATCCAAAACCCCCTCTGAGGAGGAGTCGGTATTCCTCAAGGCCTTTGGGGCTCAACCCTCTGCCTCCTGGGTGTCTCCACCCTTCGATGAGCTCCTAGATTTGATCTGTCGAAGGGCATGGGAGACTACTGACTCGGTGGAACCTGTACCAAGACGCCCTAATAAATTTCTTTCGGCTCCCCCTGGGAAAGAGTTCCTGTCCAAATGGGTTTCTGTGGATGCCATGGTGGTGGCGGCGGCCACTCAGCAGGAAGTAGCAGAGTCTTCTTCCTCCGTCCATCCTCCTAACAAGGAGTCCAGGAGTATGGATTGGTACAGGAAGCGTACCCTCTCTTCAGCGACCTTCACACTTCAGTCTCTGAACTATCTTTGTCATTTTACTCTGCTCCAGAGAGATCTCCTTAAAGAGTTAGGAGATACTCTAATGGGTAATGTACCTGAGGCATTAACACAGACGGTTAACGCCCAGTTGTCTACTCTTGGCTCTATTGTCAACTTGTCCACGAGGCTCATTTCTTGTGCAGCCGAGGGGGCGAGCAGGGCAGCTAGCTCAGGTGTAGCCCTTAAGAGTCAAGCCTGGATGCGCCTGTGTCATTTCGCAGAGGTCTTCAAGTCTTCCTTCACTGACGCCCCCTTTGATGGGTCCTCACTCTTTGGGACCAAAGTGAAAGACACCCTCACCAGATGCGAGCAAGAGGGAAAGACAGTGTCTGCCGTAGGGTTCCATTTTTCCCTCCCATCTAGGCCTTACCCCAAGGCTCAGAGAGGAGGAAAGATGTGGCTCAAAAAGTCACAGAAGTCTTTCCCTGCCGGTCAAGGCGAGTCCCCCTCCAGAGGCAGAGAAGAAGGTGGCTATTCTGGGAGACGCCACCCTAGGGGCAGAGGAGGCCCTCGCAATTCGGGAGACCGTGATTCCTTTCGCGGTCCTTCCTATCATCGTCCCTGATGTATTGCCCGACTGTGCTATTCCGGAGCCAGTCGGGGGCTGCATTTCGTTCTGGGCAAGTATCACTCAGGATCGATGGGTGCTTCGTATAGTTACCGGAGGTTATTCCATCCCCTTATTGTCAGACCCTCCTCCACCTAAGAGAATCCCAGACGTTCCACCCAGTCAAAGGGATCATGCAACACTAGAAATTTCAAAGTTGCTGGAAAAAGGAGTCATCCAACCTGTCCCCTCAGACCAGATCGGATTAGGGACTTACTCAAGACTCTTTTTGGTGCCAAAAAAAATAGGGGACCTGAGACCCATCTTGGATCTCAGCTGACTGAATCACTACGTCCTAAAGTCCAAGTTCCGAATGGTCACCCTTCAGTCTATTTTTCTGTTATTGGGAAAAGAAGTATGGATGTGCTCCATCGATCTCAAGGATGCTTACTACCATGTCAAAATGGACATGGCATCTGGGAGCCAGTCATTTCCAGTTTCGTGCCCTGCCCTTTGGCCTCACCACAGCCCCCAGGGTGTTCAAGTGTTTGGTAGTGGTGACAGCTCACCTGAAACGTCAAGGATTCCAAGTGTTTTCATACCTGGACGACTGGCTCCTCACCCACCCCCACCAGGCATCTTCTCATTCAGGCCAGGGAAAAGACCATTGCCCTTTGTCATCAACTAGGAATTACCTTGAACTGGGGAAAGTCTGCCTTGCTGCCCTCGCAGCATGTCACATTTATAGGCGCAGAGCTAGACACCGTTCATATGCGGGTGTTCCTGCCTCAAGAAAGGATAGAGGTATTGCAGGGTCAGGTTCACGCGTTGCTACCCCTCAAGAAGGTTCAGGCAAGATGGGTCCTACAGCTCCTGGGATCCATGGCAGCCGCCATTATGTTAGTGCCCCTAGCCAGATTACACATGAGGCTTCTGCAGTGGCTCCTCTCTACCCAATGGTCCTTTCAGAAACTTCCCCTGTCCCATTTGATCCTACTCACTGATTGGTGAAAACAGGACCTCTGTTGGTGGCTGCGGTCCACCAACTTGAACAAAGGGAATCCTTTTATTCCTATGACTCCGGTTGCCACGGTGACCACGGAGGCCTCCCAGATAGGGTGGGGGGTGAATTATCTTGGCAGGATGGTCCAAGGCACCTGGCAGGATCACGAGGTACATCTGCACATCAATGTTCTAGAGATGAGAGCAGTGAGTTGCAAGCACTGCAGAGCTCTCTTCCCCTAGGAACGATTGTGATTCACTCGGACAACATGTCCGTGGTGTGGTACCTGAACAAGCAAAGGGAACCAGGTCTTACCCCCTATGCTTAGAGGCCATGCGAGTGTGGCAGTGGGCAGTGTCTTCCCGACGGTTCCTAGTGGCAATGCACATTCCGGGGAAGGCCAATGTGATAGCAGACAGGCTAAGCAGATCTATTCTGATGCCTTACGAGTGGTCCCTGAACCGCCGAGTTGTGGAACAGATTTTCAACGGGTGGGGTCAGCCCTGCTGCGACCTTTTTGCCAATCCCTACAATACCAAGTGCAGCAACTACTTCACTCTGATCCCCCAACAGGGGGAGTCACCCAGGGATGCTCTAGTCCATGATTGGCCTCCCGGTCTGTTCCATGCTTTCCCTCCGTTTCCTCTGCTTCCAAGAGTGATTCAGAAAGCCATTTCCTTGCGAAGCAAGATGATTCTGATTACCCCACACTGGCCTCGCCAAGTCTGGTTCTCCTTTCTTCATCAGTATGCAGTGGACAGTCCTTGGACTCTGGACCCAGCACCAGACCTACTGGCATACATGTCGGGACAGTCCCATCCCTCCCTGCAGACCCTCAGGTTGACAGCCTGGCTACTCCACTTCCATCTTTAGTCAGACTTTATCGTTTTTCACCTGAGGTAGTACACATTTTATCTTCTTCCAGGAAGATTTACTCCAGCAAGTGGAAAAGATTTTCGATTTGGGCTCAGGCCAAGGGACTGGATCCTTTCACAGCCCCCCATCCCTGCTGTCTTAGATTTTTAATCCACATTTTTTCAGCAGGGTTCTGCTCCTGCTACCATTAAGGTTCAGCTGGCCGCTATTTCTAATTTTCATACCTCTTACGAACCTTCTCTCATGGCTCATAAGCTATGTAAGGCCTTTTTGAGGGACACCTTGTTGCTTCGACCTCCTGTGTCAGAACCCATCATGCCATGAGATTTAAATTTTGTTTTACAAGCCCTGACTTTATCACCTTTCGAACCAGCTGCCACGTGTGAATTAAAATTTCTGTCTTGGAAGACTGCATTCTTAATAGCTATCACATCAGCCAGACAGGTGTCTGAGATTCAAGCGTTGTCCATCAAATTCCCCGTATTTAATCTTTCATAAGGACAGGGTTTCCGTGAGACCTAATCCCGTCCTTCCTTCCGAAGGTAACCTCTGCCGTTAATCTCAATCAATCCAGTGAGCTGCCAGTTTTCTTTCCTCAATTTTCCAACAAGGCGGAGTTTAAGTTTCATCAGTTGGACGTACACAGGCAGCTTAGTTTTTACTTGCACAGGACAAAACAACTTCGTAAGTCTGACCAACTCTTTGTGTCCTTCTCAGAAAATAGAACAGGTTCCCCTGTTTCTAAGATTACAATTCAAAACTGCAGCTGCCAACAAAACCAATATGTAGAATACACACAAACTCAGTTGAGTAAAAAGAAATCAACCTTTATCAAAAACACAGAGCTTTCGGGCAAACACCCTTCATCAATGATTAACATAAGGTACATTTAAAAGTCAGTTTAAATACACCCACAACACATCACATGACCTGCAGCCAAAGTCATATGACCATATATATCATCATTTAGTATTGAATTAAAAGACAACTTATTTACATAAAAAACTTACATGCATAAAAATACATAGAGATGTGTATAGATACACAGAATATTGTCCAACCACAGCATAAATAGAAAATTTTAAAATTGAAAAACTCTATATAGTTTACAATTCTTATTTCAACCTATTATGTTGTATTCTAACTAATATTGGTTTTAAAGACACTGCTGCATTCAAGCCTGGACTAATATCTGCTGACAAACGAACTATCCATTCGTACTCCCTTACATCCAAAAGGTTACACAAATCCCCCCCTCTCATGGATTTGGTTAACATATCTATCACTCTAAATTTAAACATATGCTCTTCCCCTTGTTCTTTTATATGTTTATATAGGGCGTTATTGTCACATTGTTTCTTAATATTAGATTTATGCTCAATTATACGTTCCTTAAGCTTCCTTGTTGTCTTCCCAACATAAAAAGAAGGGCATGCAACACACGTTGCTATATAGACAACGAAGCTGGACGTACATGTGGCCATACCATGGAAAGTATACAATTTGTTGGTGACTGGATGTCTAAAGGTACTATTCAAGTTCAATCCCTCTCCAGAGTTAGGTACAATATCACCACAGCAACTGCAATTGTAGCAGCACATCGTGCCTTTACATTTCCCTTCAGATGAGTTACTAACATTATTGACAAAGTCCTTATAGCATAGCAAGTGTTTTAATGACTTCTTATTTCTATAGGTAAATGATGGCATATTGCCTATCAATGCCCTAATGTCATCCTGTGCTAAAAGAACTCTCCAGTACTTATTAATCACACGTCTAACAATATAGGATTTACTATTATAAGAGATGATAAATCTTATTTTTACATCATTAAACGTGCCATCTGGAATGTCAGCACTAATCTGATTACTAAAAGAGAGTATAGGTCTATATAATATGTGTCTATTATCTTCTATCGCTTTTCTCATGTTTGTTATTAATGTTTGAGAGTACCCACTTGCTCTAAGTTCATCGCATGTTTCATCCATTTGTTTGGAAAAAGCTGTCTCAGTATTATTTAGCCTACTTACTCGTATGAGCTGTGCTTTCACTATACCCCTAAATACATGGGGTGCATGCATACTAGATGCTTCTAGATATCTACCAGATGACACTTCCTTTTTATAGATGGTGGTATTAAACTTATTTTGTATTTTCAAACTCACATCTAGAAAATTTATGCAGTTATTTGAACTTTCCATTTTAAACTTCAAAAAAGAAGTTGTATTATTCAAATATCCATCAAATTCTCTGAGTTCAGTTAATGAACCCCCCCATATAAGGAAGCAATCATCCATGAATCTTTGATGAAAATGAACGATGTTAAGTTGTCAATCTCGTCTTCATTCTTGCTGGATGGGTTCGGAGCCGATCCTCGGCTCCGACTCGGCACTTGCTTAGCTTGAGAACTCCTTTTACCAGCTTGAGGCAACCCTATATCCCATGATGCAAGGCGAGACTACCTCAGATCTCGTTTGCCGCTTTGCGAAGAGGTCTCTTTTTTGCCAGCTCAGGTGAGTTTGAATTTTCAAACAGTTTTAGTCAGGGTTTTTCCTCTCCCTTTCTCCCTTATAGCCAAATAGTGTGTAGCGTTTCTACAGCCCACCCTATTTTCCCCTTTTTAAATCTTCTAGTTAGTTTGTTAAGTTTAATTTTTCAGTTAGGCCTAGGCCTCTTTATTAATCCCTATATGTGTGTGTGTGTTTCTGTGGGATTAATAGTGTGATTGTTAGACTGTGTGAGTAGTGTTTTTTGCTTGGACTATGTCTAAGGAAGGAAAGGTCTCAGGCTTCAAGAAGTGTGACTCGTGCTGTCAGAAAATGTCTCTGTCAGACGGTCACACTTCTTGTGTTTACTGCCTGGGGCCTTTACACCTGCAGGACTCCTGTGCCATTTGTCATTCTTTTAGCCAGAGAGTCCTGCAGGAGAGGAGGAACAAATTGATCCTCCGTGGCTTATTAAAGCCAGAAGGTTCACCCACTAAAACTGGGTCGAGTAAACCTTCAAAGCCACCTAAGGTTCAGGCTACAGTTGTCAAGCCTTCTCCGGTGGCTCCGACTCCTTCGGAGATGAGATTGGCTCCGGCTCGAGCCGATCGATCTACCTCTGATGTGACCGTGTCTGTTCCTGCTAGCTCCGACACTCAATCCACAGTTGCCTTGTCGGCTCCGGCTGGAGCCGACGTGTTACCCAGTATCGGAGCCGAGAAGCCTTCGGCTCCATCTGGAACCCAGGGGACGTCGGCTCCGATGGCTTCGTCCAAGAAGAGATCTCGGTCCCCTTCTTTGGAATCGATCCACTTGGCTCCGGGGTCTCCTCTTTTGTCGGAGCGGAGTCATCGGAGCCGATCTTCGAGATCTTCCAGGCTGTCTGACCACGATTTAGAGAGGGTGGTAAGCAGGCTCTTGAAGTCACAGGCACTAGCCCAAATGCTCCATAGCCCATCTCAGCAGACTTTGGCTATTGCTCTTCCCCTTGAACTTCCTCCTCCGACTCCCCTGAGTTCGGAGCCGGAGCTTCTCGGGACAGCGACCGTGTCGGCGCCGGAACCGATACATCCCCTTTCGGCTCCGTCGTCTTCGGCTCCGATCTCCTCCATGAGACCTTCCTTGGAGGGATCCGGTCGTCGAGTTTCCCTGGTCGGCTCCAAGGGGGCTAGTGGCATCGGACCCTTGTCCGACCCCGCTCTCCCTCTCGGGGCTTCGGCCTTGGTAAGCTCGGCACCGACATCGGCCTCGGAGCCTTCTCTCTCAGTGGAGCCGGGAGTTCCTATTTCTTCGGAGAGGGAATATTCTGGCCTCCCTGGGAGAGGGGCCTTTGAGGTGATGAGGAGTGAGGAGTATCCTGGCACCTGAGCCAGGTCAACGGTCCATCCCTTTAGCTCCTCCCTCTTCGGTGCCTGTTGACGTCTCTTGCCAGCCTCTTGCTCTCAGGCCCAGGGATCCATCGCCCCAGGTTTCCCCATTGGGAATAACTTCCTCTTCTGAGGTTTCTCCTGATCCTGGAGGTGAACCCCCTCTGAAGAGGACGTGTAAGAGGAAACACACAGACTCCCCTGAGTCTACAACATCTGATACCGACTTAGATGAGTCTGAGGGTTCCCCACGGTCCCCCTCTGAGGATGTCTCTTTTTCAGACATCCTGGAACTCCTCAAACAGAGGGGGAACTGGCCCTCCATTGACCCCTCCGAGGATGAGTCGGTATACCTGGAGGCTTTTGGATCCCGACCCTCCACCTCCTGGATGTCTCCGCCTTTCGACCCACTTATGCAAGTAGTGGCTCGGAAGGCGTGGGCAGCTCCAGATTCTGTTGAACCGGTCCCCAGGAGGCCATCCAAATTTATTACGGCCCCTTCAGATAAGCAGTTTCTCTCTAAGGGTGTCTCTGTGGATGCTATGGTGGTGGCGGCCACCAAGAAGGAACTGGCGGATTGTTCAGTGCCTGTCCATCCTCCTAACAAAGATTCTAGGACCATGGACAGGTATGGTAAGCGGATGTTTTCTTCAGCGACCTTCGCTATGCGTTCGCTGAACTATCTTTGTCATTTCACCAGACTTCAAAGAGATATTCTCAAGGAGCTGGGTGAAGTGGTTCAGGATCCTTCAGCTGCTGGGGCTCAGGACAAGATTGCCTCACAGCTAGCAATCCTAAATTCTGTAACCAACTCCTCCATGCGGCTCATATCATATGCAGCCGATGGAGCGAGCAGAGCCGCAGGCACAGGAGTGGCTCTTAGACATCAAGCCTGGATGCGGCTTTGTAATTTCGCGGACCCCTTTAAGGCGTCCTTCACCAATACCCCCTTTGACGGTTCGGCTTTGTTCGGACCTCAGGTGAAGGAAACCTTGACCAGGTGTGAGCAAGACGGCAAAACTCTTTCTGCCATTGGAGTCCATTTTTCCACCCCTTCTAGACCCTATCCCAAAGGTCAGAAGGGAGGAAAGATGTGGTTCCGTAAATCCCAAGGAGCAGCGCCGGACACGTGTGGTCAGTTTACCCCCAGAGGCAGAGGGGGTAACAATAATAGACGCCGCCCTAGAGGCGGGGGGGGGTCCTCAGAATCAGGGCAACAGGGAGTCTCTTCCTGAGAAGCCTTTTCAGCATCCCTGAGGTGTTGCCCAACTGTCCACCCTTGGAGGCAGTCGGGGGAAGGATATCACTGTACCCAGTAGCCTGGCATTCCCTTTCACAAGATATGTGGGTACAGTCGATCATATCCGAGGGTTACAAAATCCCCTTCGAAAGGTATCCCGTACTTCACCAATCCCTTCCAGACATCTCACCCGGTCAAAGGGATTTGGCAAAACAGGAGGTTTCAAAGCTCCTAGAAAAAAGAGCCGTCCAGACTGTTCCAGCAGACCAAGTAGGATCCCGCGTCTACTCGAGATTCTTTTTGGTCCCCAAAAGGACGGGAGATTGGAGACTGATTTTAGACCTGAGCAATCTAAACAGATTTGTCAAGAAGGCAAGATTCCGGATGGTCACACTTCAGTCCATTCTGCCCTTTCTGGGCAAGGACAACTGGATGTGCTCGATAGACCTTCAGGACGCGTACTATCACATAAAGATACACAGGCGCTCCAGGAGGTTTCTCTGCTTTCGGCTAGGGACCAGTCATTATCAATTCAGAGCCCTGCCCTTTGGCCTCACTTCAGCCCCCAGAGTGTTTACCAAATGCATGGCAGTGGTCACAGCTCATCTGAGACGTCAAGGATTCCAGGTGTTTCCTTATTTAGACGACTGGCTCCTCTCCGCCACCACCAAGCATCAGCTTCTTCAGAGCAGAGACTACACTCTGCAGCTTTGCAAAAGGTTAGGAATATCAGTGAATTTCGAAAAATCTTCTCTGCTGCCTTGCCAATCTATCACCTTTATAGGCGCAGAATTAAACACCGTCAGTTTGTTAGCCAGACTAACAGATCAGAGAATTCTGGACATCCAAAAATACGTTCGGATTTTATTGCAGAGCAGCAAAGTCAAAGCCAGATTGATTCTGAAAGTTCTAGGTCTTATGGCTGCGGCCATTGTACTTCTACCATTAGCTCGCTTCCACATGCGTCTTCTGCAGTGGATGATGTTCACTCAGTGGTCGTTCCAGAACCTTCCTATGAGGCACGAAATCTTAGTTACACAATCGTGCAGGACTCATCTAACCTGGTGGATATCTTCCCCTCTACTTCATCAGGGCCGGCCATTTGTTCCCCCTCCTGCAGTTGCCACAGTCACTACGGATGCCTCTCTGATCGGGTGGGGGGGGCATTATCAGGGCAGGATGGTCCACGGGACTTGGCAACCCATCGAATACCATCTGCACATAAATGTCCTGGAGATGAGAGCGGTGCTTTTAACGTTGCAAGCCCTCAACGACTTTCTTCCCGCAGGGACAATTGCAGTTCAAACGGACAACATGTCTGTGGTCTGGTACATCAACAAGCAGGGCGGGACCAGGCCCTATCCCTTGTGTCGAGAAGCTCTCAGACTTTGGCAATGGGCAATCTCCTCTCAACGGTTTCTGATAGCAACGCACATCCCCGGCAGGTCCATCCTCTTAGCGGACAGGCTGAGCAGAGCCATTCTCATGCCTCACGAGTGGTCTCTCAATCAATCAATAGTGGGCGAGATATTTCTGAAGTGGGGCACCCCTTGTTGCGATCTTTTTGCTACACCCCAAAACAACAAATGCCCCGACTTCTTCACCCTCCTTCCCCTACCAGGCCAACCCCTGAGAGACTCTCTAACCCAGGATTGGCCCCGGGGACTTCTATGCTTTTCCTCCTTTCCCCTTAATTCCACAGGTCATTCAGAAAGCTACCGTTTTGAGGGCCAAGTTGATTCTCATTGCCCCTTACTGGCCTCGACAAATTTGGTTTCCGACTCTGCATCGTCACCTCCTGGTGCAGCCTTGGCATCTGGACCCAGTTCCGGATCTTTTGATCCACCAATCGGGTCAACAGCACCGGGCCATTCGTTCTCTCAACCTCATTGGTTGCTCCACTTCCTTCCCTAGCCAGGCTCCCTATGATCTCTGATCCTGTCAGAGATATCTTAATAGCTTCTTTGAAGTCGTCCACCAGAACGGTTTATGCTAGCAAGTGGCGACATTTTTCCCTTTGGGCAAACTCCAGGCACATTGATCCCTTTACTGCACCTGTGCATTCTGTTTTAGATTTTCTGGCTGAAGTTTTTCAGTCAGGATCTTCTTCATCAACAGTCAAAGTTCAACTGGCGGCTATTTCCAAATATCATGTTGGCTTGCAAGATCAGAACATTATGTCACATAGACTATGCAAAGCTTTTCTGAGAGGAGTTTTTTCCTGAAGCCTCCAATAAAACATCCTCCTCCACAATGGGATCTGAATGTATTGTTAGCATCCTTGATTTTACCACCCTTCGAACCGTCTGCTTCATGCTCCTTGAAATTATTGACCTGGAAAACTATATTCTTACTGGCTGTCACTTCAGCAAGAAGGGTATCCGAGATTCAAGCTCTCTGCATCCGTTCCCCTTACTTGGTTTTTCACAAGGACAGGGTATCCTTGAGAACAAATCCATCTTTTCTCCCCGAAGTTGTTTCTCAAACTAATATTAATCAATCCATCGATCTACCAGTTTTTTCCCAAATTATTCTGACAGAGCTGAACAAAAGCTTCATTTTTTGGATGTCCATCGTCAGCTCAGGTATTATTTGCATAGAACTAAACAATTCAGGAAATCAGACCAATTATTTGTCTCCTATGCAGAAAACAGGAAAGGTCTCCCAGTATCAAAAGTGATCTTATCCAGATGGTTATCGTCCACCATTTCTTACGTGTATTCGCTCAGAGGCAAGCAACTACCCTCTAAACCGAAGGCGCACTCAACCAGGAGCCTATCCACTTCTACAGCTTTTCAGGATAGGCTACCTATTGATACCATTTGTGCAGCAGCTACTTGGGCCACTCCTCATACTCTCTCATTACAAATTAGATTTGGCCTCCAGGGACAGAGCCAGTTTTGGTTCCACAGTACTCAAGAGTCTGTTCCATTGAGCCACCCGGGATACAGGTGCTAGGGACGCGGTCCCATCCAGCAAGAATGAAGGCGAGATTGACAACTTAACATTTAGAAGTTATGTACCTATCATAACGTTCCATGTTAGTTGTCTTCTCTCGCCTTCTTTCTTGCGTCCCTCCCTCCTTCCCCCTGGCCTGGACAGATCTTGAAGGGTTCCTCTTTCTCAGGTTTTTCTCCCCTGAGTCTTCAGTAGAAGAGTTTATCTAAGAACTCTTTGCCTGGTTCTACTAGGTTTTCTTGCTCTTCCTTTGGGAGTAGTTTTTATTTAGCAGGGTATTATAGCTACCAAACGAGATCTGAGGTAGTCTCGCCTTGCATCATGGGATATAGGGTTGCCTCGAGCTGGTAAAAGGAGTTCTCAAGCTAAGCAAGTGCCGAGTCGGAGCCGAGGATCGGCTCCGAACCCATCCAGCAAGAAAGAAGGCGAGAGAAGACAACTAACATGGAACGTTATGGTAGGTACATAACTTCTAATTACTGTTCAAAAACCTGTCACCATCAAATATATGTCTTCTCCCATTGATACAGTACTATATTGGCGTATGTATTGGCCACCGGGGTGCCCATTGCTACCCCCGTTAACTGTAAATAATGTTCTTCATTAAATATAAAAACATTATTCCGTAGAACTATATCCAACAACATACATATATTCTCAATGTGTCTAGACGTGAAGTTTGAATTCTGTATTCAAAACTCACGTATAGAGTCTATACCAAAATCTATCGGAATTACTGTAAATAGTGAAGTAATGTCTAGCACCACCATATGAAAATCACACTGTCCCAAATTCAACTCATTCATATTTAACCGCCACATTTTAAGTTTTGTCAAAAAATCCGTCGTATCCTTAAGGACTGTACTACAGTGAATTAATAGCAGTTGCAATTGTCTCTACAAGTACAATGAAATGGGTTCAGTAGCCCACCCATTACCAGAGACAATAGGCCGCATTGGTGGATTATCTTTGCACTTATGGACTTTGGGGATACCATATAATTGTGGTGTTACAGGGCTAGTTACTGTGAAAAAATGAAATAAATCCAAGGAAATGTCACCAGACAACTGGACTTCATAAATACACATATTAATATAGGTAATGCACTTCTTTACTTCTAAACATGATATTTGCTTAAATGCTGTTTCATTCCCAAGTAAATTTAAAACAGACTCAGTGTACTTAATTTTATCCATAATAACCACTGAACCCCCCTTGTCAGCTTGTTTTATAATAATACTAGGTTCCTGTCTTAGTTCTTTTAAGGCTAGATTCTCAGAATACGAAAGATTAAATCTATTATTACTGGTTCGAGCATCATATAAATTTCTTAACTCAGTTTCGCAAAGATCATTAAAAGCAACCAACAACGGTATACTATTAGGAATAAATGTACTGCGTCTCTTACAGTTATTTTCAACGTATGTATCACTTTTAAAAATTAACTTCAGACTCACTCTTCTAATGAACATTTTTAAATCAGTCAAGACGTTAACTATATCTTCACTACAAGTAGGGATAAACCCCAGTCCTTTCCTTAACAATGAGAAATGTTCAGTTCTTAATTCGAAAGAAGACAAATTCAGTATACCTGCCATCATTTTCTGCTACTTTCGTTTGTTTTGGCGAACTCGAAAGTTTACGTTTATTGTCCACAGGCTTCAACGGAAGCCCCCTAGTAACCATTCTGCCCCTAGAGACAGACCTTGACGAGGAATGCCGTTCCTTAACTCTCTCGGCTTGCTGAAGTTGAAAGGGTTTATTGAAGAAATTTAAAGTAGACTGATGGTGTTTTTTACTTGACTCCATCTGTTCATTTCCAGTCATTAGACTAGTCGCTGAAGGACTGGTGGATAAACGCACGCCAGATACCACGTCTGTTGACGTATTCACTGGCATTGTCGTCGTTATGTCACTAGCGTAATTCGGTAGTGGTGCTGGAAGCGCGCCATGATTCAAAACTGAGGAATTAAGCTCTAAAATGTCATCAAGAGTATCTAATTAATTAATAGACATTCTCTGAGCATTGAGACCATTAGTGTTATTGTCGTTAGCGTTTATTCTCTTAGCGTTTGCAACATTTTCAGTCCTAGGCCAAGAGAAAATGTTCCTGGATTGAAAATCATTAATATCTCTTAAAAGTTTACATTTTTTTGTTGTTTCCAGCCTATTATCAAGCACAGATAGCCTATCCATCATGATAAAGGTTGATTTCTTTTTACTCAACTGAGTTTGTGTGTATTCTAAGATTACAATTTCCAGATGGATTTCTGACTGCATCTCCTACGTCTACTCATCAGCAGGCAGAGAGTTACCGTTCCCCGTCAAGGCTCACTCCACCAGGGCTGTTTCCGCTTCAGTAGCTTATCATTCCAGGCTATCCTTGGATGAAATTTGTGCTGCAGCCACGTGAGCTTCTCCCAACACCTTCATTGCTCATTACAAATTAGACGTGGCTTCTAGGGGCCGGGCTTCCTTTGGTTCCACTGTTCTGAGGAGCATCTTCCATTGAGCCTCCCAGGATAGAGGTGCTGGGGACGCTGTCCCGTGAGTAAGAATGTAGGCGAGATTGGACCACATAACATCTAGAAGTTATGTACTCACCATAACGTTTGATGTATGTGGTCCATCTCGCCTCACATTGTTATGTTCCCTCCCACCTGTCCCCCCTCCTGGAGGATTTGGAGGCGACATTTGTCTTCATTACCCTTCGGTATTGGTTATTTTTTCTTTGCTGCCCTGATTAGTGTTCTACTCTTCTGAACTGTGGTTGTGCATGAGGTGTAACTATGAGTTGCTGCAAACTAGATCTGGGGTTATGGAGCGTTGCAATATGGGATACCAGGTTAGTCCAGCCAATTAGAGACTTCGTGCTAGAAAAATATAAGTTGGCCGAGTCGGAGTCGATGTTCGGCTCCGAACCCTTGAGTAAGAATGTGAGGCGAGATGGACCACATACATCAAACGTTATGGTGTGTACATAACTTCTAGTTACCAGATCATGTTAAGGTCAAATTACTGGATGCACCTTTGCAGCGAGATGTGCTGTTTGGAGTTAAGGCAGAGGAGGTATTAAAGAAGATGGAGGATAAGGCAAAATCTATGCAAACGGTGAAAGATTTCTTACAGGTTCAGCCTTCGTGTTTTAGCAGAAATTGGCCAGCAAAGAATTAGTCCTTTCCAGTCACAGATGGACCTCAAAGGGGCAGATACAGACGTCTAAGAGGTAGAAGTCAGATACACGGCCCTTACAGGCCTCGACAGTGGGGCACACCAGGCCAGAAAGAAGGGAAGACAGGCCTCAGCCTTATAAAAAACAGCCTCAATGACTTTCCACTACAGCTGCCAAACAGTACTCTCTTGGCAGCCCCCTTAGGAGGAAAACTGGCACTTTTCCATCACAACTGGCATTGCATTACCAAAGACAAATGGGTTCTCAACATTGTATCTCAAGGTTACAGGTTCCATTTTCACACCCTGCCAAGGCTAAGAGGAATGCCAAATCTGCCACCAAATCAATGGGCAGAGGCTCAAAAAGAAATTACAGCACTCATGGACATGAGAGCTATTCAGAAGGTACCACCACAGGAACAAGGACAAGGATTTTACTCAAGACTTTCTGGTTCCCAGACAAAGCCTGGAGACCCATTCTGGACCTTTCTATACTAAACACTTACCTGGATGTTCCAAAATTCAAAATGTTGACACTACCGCAGCTTCTTCCCATGCTGGGCAAGAAAGCTTGGCTCGTGACTTTGGACCTCAAAGAGGCATACCTGCATGTCCCTATCAGACAAAACTGCAGAAGATACCTCAGATTTCTAGCTGGTTCAATTCACTATCAATTCTCTGCACTGCCCTTTGGCTTATCTACTGCGCCCAGGGTCTTCACAAAGTGCCTGGCACCAGTAATTGCATTTTGCAGGCAAAAAGGAATTCAAATTTATCCATACCTGGATGACTGCCTGATTCAAGCAGAGAGCAAGGACATTCTACTAAAGCATCTGGCGTACGTAAAAAATTTATTAAGTTACCTGGGGTACACAGTAAACGAAAATAAATCAAAACTAGTGCCCTCACAACAGATAATATTCCTGGGTGCCAGCTTGAACACAACGGCCCAGATGGCTCATCTCACACCAGACAAGCAAGGACAACTGACTCAGTATTTTCAGTTAATGGCAACAAAGACCCAACTCTCTGCAAGAAAAATTCTGCAGGAAACAAAAAGAAATCAAAACTAGTACCCTCACAACAGATAATATTTCTGGGTGCCAGCTTGAACACGACGACGCAGATGGCTTATCTCACGCCAGACAAGCAAGGACAACTGACCCAATATTTTCAGTTAATGGCAACAAAGACCCAACTCCCTGCAAGAAAAATTCTGCAGGCCTTGGGCTACATGGCATCTTGCATGCTGCTAATTCCATATGCCAGACTGCATATGAGGAAACTACAATGGTACCTAAAGAGCATATGGTCTCAACACTGTCAAAGTTTGGAAACAGTTATACCACTAATTCCTTGCCTACAACAGGAGTCTTGATGGTGGGCACAAGCTTGTCACCTCAACAAGGGACAGCCTTTCACTCAACCCGCAGCCAGTTAGACACTGACAATAGATGCATCGGATTACACCTGGGGAGCACACATGGCAGGAAAATGTATCCAGGGCGAGTGGCCCACAGAGCAAAGACATCTCCACATCAATCAAAAAGAGATGCTAGCTGTACAAAATGCTATTTTAGCTTTCAAGGACCTACTGCATCCAGGACAATTACTACTAAAGACAGACAGCACCACAGTTATGTGGTACATAAACAAGCAAGGGGACACACACACTCCTACCCCCTCTGCAGACAAGCCATGACCTTGTGGAACACAGCTCTAAACTACCAAGTACATCTGCAAGCACAATTCCTGCCAGGAGAGAAAAACACACTGACAGACGACCTAAGCAGAAACATTATGGACCCACATGAATGGGAACTGAACCCACAAATATTCAGAATGATAAAACAAAAATGGTGGAGCCTGGACATAGATCCATTTGCTTTCCCCAAAGAACTGCCAATTACAGAAATTCTGCACAAGGAGCTACCATCCACAAGCATGGAAAGTGGATGCCCTCTCATTCAGCTGGAAAAAACTACAAGTATACGCTTTCCCTCCTTTACCTCTCCTTCCAAAGGTACTCATAAAAGCCAGGCAGGAAGAGCCAAAAATGATCCTGATTGCACCAGACTGGCCACGCCAGCACTGGTACCCAATCTTAAAGAGCTTAGCACAAGAACCACCCTGGATTTTACCTCAAATCCCACAGTTGCTGACACAGCACAGCAATCAGATACTTCACAGCCATCTAAAGATCTTAAACCTAGCTGCATGGAAAATTCCCTAGTCAAGCAAGCAATGCCTCTCTTCAAAGCTGTTATGGATGTCATTCTGGAGGCCAGAAGGCCTAGCACCAGGAAAGCATACTCGGATAAATGGAAGAGATTCTGTGCCTGGAACCAAGCGCACAGCCTTGACCCTCTTGTCCCAAACATTCCTCAGATACTACAATACTTAACTGAGATGCTGGACAAGGGCCTCTCCTTTTCATCAATCAAGATCCACGCCTCAGCTATCTCTGCTCATTACAACATGGATCCACCAATTGTTTCTAGTCCTTTGCTCAAACAATACCTCAGAGGGGCTAAAAATATAAGACCGCCCCGTAGAGCACCTACACCAAGTTGGGACCTCAACTTTGTTTTGGAAAAATTAACTTTACCTCCTTTTGAGCCGGCTAACACAGCAGAATTAAAATACATCTCTTGGAAAACTGCTACTGGCAATAACATCAGCATGAAGAGTTTCAGAATTACAGGCACTAATGGCAGTGGAACCTTTCCTCATCTTCCACCAGGACAGGGTGTCTTTAAGAACTAACCTTACGTTTATGCCAAAGGTGGTATCAAGTGTGGCTCTAAACCAAACAATTCACTTGCCAACTTTTTATCCAAAACCACAGAACAAAGGGGAGAGACTACTACATTCTTTGGACATTTACAGACAGCTATGCTTCTACTTGGACAAAACCAAAGCTTTCAGAAAATCTGAGCAATTATTGGTAGCATATGCTGCAGGAGCACAGGGAAAAGCCATTTCAAAGCAGACTTTTTCAAAATGGATAGGACACTGTATACGTTTCTGCTATACCCACCATGGGAAACCTGTACATAGCAGCTTTAGATCTCACTCCACCAGAGCAACAGCCACTTCAACTGCCTAGCTCAGAGGAGTACCTACCAAGGATGTTTTGGAAGCAGCAACATGGAGTTCTGTCCATACATTCACCAAACATTGCCATTTGCCTTTATCCAAATCCAGAGCTGGCTTCGTCACTGTTGTACTGCAGGGCCTTCCTTAATGCCTTATGGATCCAGCCTCCCAACCTCAGCTTTGGGATTCCACCCAAGTGTAATGACTGCAGCAGTGTAACACGATGAACATAGTACAGTTTTCTACCTATCATAAATGTAGATTTTCGAGTGTTGACACTGCTGCAGTCCAGGTTACCCTCCCTCCTTCCCCTCTTACTTTCTGGTACTTACCTAGGGCATCTACCCTTTATTACCTATGGGGAGTGTTTGTTGGTAACTAAAAATGGTTGTTTGTTTTTCTTTGGTATTGTTTACTAGCAATTTGAATTGCCTACCTATTTGGGGGCACCTGACATCTGGGGCAAGAAAAACTGAGGAAAATTGTGTCGGCTGCATCTTATATACCCCTGTCGCACTGACGTCAGGGAGGAGGCGACAGCAACCGATGCCGGACCAAGACTTTGGAACTCTGGCCGACTGCAGGACCACCTGACGGCAGGATAACCCAAGTGTAATGACTGCAGCAGTGTCAACACTCGAACATCTACATTTATGGTAGGTACAAAACTGTACTTTCCTTCGCTTCCGACTGGGAGCCAGTCATTACCAGTTCAGAGTACTGCCCTTTGGTCTCACCAACAGCCCCCAGGGTGTTCACCAAATGCATGGCAGTAGTAGCAGCTCACTTGAGACTACTAGGATTCTGGGGGTTTCTGTACTTGGACTACTGGCTCGTAACCACTTCAACCAGGCATCAGTTGATAGTAGCCTGAGATTACACTCTCAATATCTGTGCTCTTCCGGGGATAACTGTAAATCTCAAGAAATCACATTTGACACCAACACAAAATTTAGAACTCATAGGGAGTCTACTAAATATAGAAACAACTGTGGCATCCCTTCCTTATGAGGGACTTCAAAGAATATAATGGTACAAGTTCAAAAGATAATCCGCAGCAAAAGGGTCCCTGCTCAACTAGTTTTGCAAACTCTAGGGTCAGTGGCAGCATCAATAACTCTCATACGTGTAGCCAGGTTTCATATGAGAATTCTGCAGTAGCTACTAGCTTCCCAGTGGTCTATCCTTCACCAACCTTTGTCAGACCAAATTCTTATCACCAATTATTGCAAGAGGGATCTTCTATGGTGGATGGATTCTGACACCTCCCAGATCGGGGGGGGGGGGGGTCATTTTCTGGGCAAGACTATCCAAGGTACTGGGTCCCCATTAGAGGCCAACTTGCACGACAGTGTCCTAGTACTAATAGCGGTGTTTCTAGTGTTGCAAGCCTTTTTCACAGCTCTTCCTCGGGGGACAATTGGAATTCAAACAAACAATATGTCAGTAGTTTGGTACATTAACAAGCAGGGAGGAGCCAAGTCTTACCGCTTTGTTGAGAAGCCCTCAGATTGTGGCAGTGGGCGATCTCTTCCAACTGCTTTCTAATAGCAACTCACATTCCAGGGAGCTGCAGTATCTTTGCAGACAAGCTGAGCAGATGTATCCTTCAGCCTCACGAGTGGTCTCTCAATCCAGCAGTGTCAAAAAATATTCTTCTATCAATGGGGTCGACCTTGCTGCAACCTGTTTGCCCCCCCCCCCCCAAACAGCAAGTGCAGCAATTACTTCACCCTGATTTCCCCTCCTGGGAAGTCGCTTAGAGATGCTCTTCTCTGCAATTGGTTCCCTGGTCTCCTGTATGCTTCCCCCTCCCCCGACACCTCTAATTCCAAAATTCTCACAGAAAGCACAGTAATCCTCATGGCTCCGTTTTGGCCTCAACAAATTTGGTTCCCCTTCCTTTGCCCTTATCTGATTTGACAACCTTGGATTCTGGACCCGGTTCCAGAACTTCTGTCCCATCCTTGTTCATCCAGATATTTTGAACCTCAAGTTGATGGATTATATATCCTTGAAGTATTTTGATTTTTCAAGCACAGTAGATATGGTTTCCATCTGGGCTTCATTTAAAGTGGTTAATGGGAATATGTACATTAATGGAAATGAAAATGAACCATAGAAATAGTTTCCATGGTTATTTTCATGGTGTAGGCATATATATTTTCTTTTTAACACTTTGCATTCACAACAGTGTTACATACATTTCTCTTTTCCTGTCTTCCCCTTAAACCTTACTCCTTTTCCTGAACTTTATTCTGGATGTGCTACTTCCACAATTTCTATTTATTTCTATGAAAGTTGTTCATTCCCTTTTTCAAAAATTCATGCTCTGAACAGGTCTTTATGAACCCGTGAGGCTGTCATCTGGAGTTTTGCTGAAAGTGTCTTGAGTGTCTGAGTTCCTAATAATTTTAAAGTAGAATGAGGTATTTGTAGTCGGGGGGGGCTGTGCTTGTGGGAAGGGTTGTGGGGGTATCATAGGACTTGGCTAAAGTCTTTGTTCTGGGGTGCTAGAACCTTGGAAGTGATTACAGTATTTGATTACAATGTTGTTGGTTTGTGTGACTAACTTGTTTGTGTCTTCCTAATATTTATTATCTTGGGATCAGAATTTGTTAGATTATTTAAGGAAGGATTCCTGGTGATTTTGAAGATATTGAGCCTAGTACCTCCTTATACTGTCTTTGGCCAAGTTGCACAGTGTTAGAAAATTTCACTTGTTTTCTGGAGTATTAGTTGATTTCCAGACTTTCTAAGCATTGTCCCTAGGTTGAAGTAGAGCCTTAAGTTCTCTTTGGTTAGCTGTCTTTTTGATTTGAGTTATGGACAACTCCATCTAACTGGGTAGCCTGTGTTTACTTTGAAAGAAGACATCTATTACTCCTAAAAGCAGATCACAATGGGAGTGCAGAAAATGAACAGATGAACTGTTTGCTGCTTATCTGAAGCCATTTATTTGATTGCTTGGATCAGGCCACTGAAATGTAGTGATATGATTCTTATAACTACGGAGACAAATGTAGTAGGGTATTCTCTTTGTATAGCCATATGTACAAACATAGGCTCTAAATTTTTCATGTTTCCAAACTAGTTGTGGTCCCGAGTAAGTCTTTTTTGTTAACAACACTGTTAAAAAGTGCAGAGAAAAAGGCATAAACTTTTGCTGGGTATACTTTGACCTCAAAGTGACAATGCTGTTTCCAGTTGAGGCCGATGGAAGGACTTATGCAAACTGACAAAGGTACTGGAAGTTGAGCAATAACTGTGAAACTTCTGCCCACAAACATAAGTTACGGTACTTCCTTTAACAACATTGTAGCTTACTGAACTTTGCCTCTCTGGGAATAATATCAAACCAGATGTTCTTCGTGTTTCGCTGTTGCAGTCATTACATTTGGGTTATCCTGCTGGCAGGTTGCCCTCAGTCGGCCTGAATTCCAAAGTCTTGGGTCCTGTGTCGGTTGCTGTCGTGTCTTCCCTGATGTCAGGTCTTCAGGGGTATAAAAGATGCAGCCAATGCCATTTTCTTTAGTCTTTCTTGCCGCGTGGTGCCCGAAGCAGAAGCAGTTCGCAAGTGCTGGTCGGCCGACTCCTGAGATGTTCGTGTTCGAGTTTCAGATCCGAAGTCTTCATTAAAAGCTAAGTACCCCATTGGGGAAACTTTTTTCTTGCTCCAGACCGATGTCAGAAAAAGTTAATAATTGTATTTCTTGTGGGAAGCAAATACTTCATAAGGACTTTCATTCTTACTGTATTCCTTGCCTAGGCCCTGACCACGACGTTTCTAGTTGTCGGTTTTGTGCTAGATTTAACCAACGCACTGTTAAGTGTCTGTACGATTTTGCATTAAGCTATTTTGGGCGAAGATTTAATTATACAATGTCGTCGGATAGCCATCTGACTACCGGAGTTCACAAAAAACGCAAAGAAAAAGACAGGCAACCGAGGTCCAAAACCAACAACGAAGCTTCTCCTAAACAAGTTGCCAGTTCTCAGTGAGGTGCTTTCTCAGCCCCTGATGCCCGCTACTTTAGAGTTGCAGGTCGCTACTCCCACATGGAGTCGGCCAGGCCTCTGGAAACTCAAAAGTATTGGAGCCTCGGAAATTATTCCCTCAGATGGGTCCGGAGCCGCTGAGCAGGCATCGGCTTCTGAGGGTGTATTCAGACCTAAACAATTATATATTAAACCGACTTCAAAGGCAAAGACTAAAGCTCCTTTAAAGGCAAAGAAACAAGTTCACCAGCCACATGGACAGGCCTCCATGCCCAAAAAAACAGATGCTTAAAATGGCCGAAGACTTAATTACCTTGATCAGGGGTTCCCATCCCCCTCCTGATAAGAGGCCTAGGCAGGAGACAGACTATGAATCTTCAGATCGGGTTTCCATTTCTTCTGATTCCTCTTCTGATCAGGAATATTCTCTTCCCCCCTATGAGGACTCTGATGCTGAAGAATCAATTCCTTCAGCTCCTCCTCCTCAGGACTACTCTTTTGGGGAAACCTTGCATACCATGAGAGAGCACTTCCACTGGAAGAGCCAAGATTTTTCAGAATCTAAGAAAAGGCTTAGAGACTTCCTTTTACTACCTCAACACAGGCCTCTAGCTATTGCACCTGTGTTAGACATTGTAGATGATGTGTTCTCAGAGTGTAGTCTGACCCCTGACTACTTACCTCCAGCTCCTGTTAAGCCGGACAGATACTGCAGGGTCCCTGACTCTCATAAATTTCTTTTCAAAAACCCTACTGCAGACCCAGAAACTATTTCTCAGGGTCCCAAAGGGGTCAAGGCTTCCACTGCAAAAACCTGACCCCCTCTGACAGGGATTCTAGGGCACTGGATAGATGGGGAAAAAAGATTTACACATCTGCTACCTTAGCTATAAGGGCCTTAAATTGCCAGTTTCATATACTCAAATATCAGCAATATATCATGACACTGCTTAAACAGAAAATGATGATAAATTCTGAATGTGCAGAAAACAAAGAAATGCAGGATTTATTGCATGCAGCTGAACAAGTTGGAAAGCATACTTTGCAATGTGGTTTTGATTCTCTGGAGGCCTCCTGCAGGGCCACTGTTACGGGTTCTCTCATCAGGAGGCATGCTTGGTTAAAGGAACAAAATCTGTCTGATCATATTAAAGCGAAATTATTAGATGCTCCATTACAACATAATACCTTGTATGGTGTTAAGGCAGAAGAGGTGTTAAAGAAAATGGAGGACAAAGCTAAATCTATGCAAACAGTCAAGGATTTCTTACAGGTACAGTCACCTAGATTTAGCAAACACTGGCCTACTAAGAATTGGTCCTTTCCAGTCTCAGACAGACCTCAAAGGGGCAGATCCAGATGCCCTAGAGGCAGATCACAGCCGCAAGGTTCCTACAGGTCTAAGCAATGGGGTACTTCTGCCTCCAAAGGAGGAGAAGACAAATCACAACCATATAGGAAACAGTCCCAGTGACTTCCCCCTGCCTGCACCAAGCACTTATCTTCTGGCAGCACCCTTAGGGGGGAAACTAGCACTTTTTTCTCAAAATTGGCACATTATAACCCAGGACAAATGGGTTCTAGACATAGTGTCACAAGGCTACAGGTTTCACTTCCATACCCTGTCAAGGGCAAACGGTTGGCCAGACCTGCCAAAAAAATCAATGGGCAGAGGCTCAAAAACAAGTCGCAGCTCTCATGGACATGAGGGCTATTCAACAAGTGCTACAGCAAGAGCAGGGACAAGGATTTTACTCGACTGTTCTTGGTACCCAAAAAGGACAAAGCATGGAGACCAATACCGGACCTATCTATTCTAAATACTTTCCTGGATATACCAAAATTCAAGATGTTGACCTTGCAGCAGCTTCTGCCCATGCTGGGCAGCAAGGCTTGGCGCATGACTTTAGACCTAAAAGAGGCATACCTGCATGTCCCAATCAGACAATCATGCAGAAGATACCTCAGATTCAAGGCTGGCTCAAAGCATTACCAATTCTCTGCACTGCCCTTTGGCTTATCTACTGCGCCCAGGGTCTTCACAAAGTGCCTGGCACCAGTAATTGCATACTGCAGACAAAGAGAAATACAAATATATCCTTACTTGGACGACTGTCTCATACAAGCAGAGAACAAGGACATTCTACTACAGCATCTGATGTTTGTGAAAAGACTTTTAACATGCCTAGGGTACACAGTCAACAAAAAGAAATCAAAACTAGTACCCTCTCAAGAGATAATATTCCTGGGTGCAAGCTTAAATACAACTGCCCAGATGGCTTTTCTCACTCCAGACAAACAAAGGCAAGTGACTACCTATTTCAAAGAAATGGCAACAAAGGCCCAGTTATCTGCAAGAAATATTCTGCAGGCTTTGGGCTTCATGGCATCCTGCATCTTACTAATACCATGTGCAAGACTGCATATGAGGAAAATTCAGTGGTACCTAAAAAGTGCCTGGACACAACGTTGCCACAGCCTGGAAACAATGATTACTCTCATTCCCTGCCTGCAACATGAGTTTCGATGGTGGGCAAAGGCTTGTCACCAAAACAAGGGACAGCCATTCTCACTACCCCCAACCAGGCAGAGCCTAACGACAGATGCATCAGATTATGCCTGGGGGGCACACATGGCAGGAAGAGGCATTCAGGGCACCTGGTCCACAAACCAAAAGCATCTACATGTCAATCAAAAAGAGATGCTAGCTGTTCAAAATGCCCTGACAACCTTCAAGGACCTACTTCATCCGGGACAACTACTGATAAAGACAGACAACACCACGGTCATGTGGTACATAAACAAGCAGGGGGCACTCATTCTTACCCACTTTGCAGACTAGCCATGGCTTTATGGGACAACAGCATTAACTTACCAAGTTCATCTGCAAGCACAATTCCTGCCAGGAAAGGAAAATACTCTGGTAGACGAACTAAGCAGAAACCTCATGGATCCCCACGAGTGGCACCTGGATCCACAAGTCTTCAGCATGATAAAGAAATGGGGACGCCCGGACATAGATCTATTTGCCTCCCCTCACAACAATCAACTAAAAGGTCAGACAGGAGAAACCAAAAATTATTCTGATTGCCCCAGACTGGCCACGCCAGTACTGGTATCCGAGCTTACGGAACTTGTCCCAATGCCCAGCCTGGACCTTACCTCAAATACCTCATCTACTGTCCCAGCAAAACAATCAGATTCTACACAGCCAACTCAGGAGTCTAAACCTGGCAGCATGGCGGATAATGTAGCCATACAAACCACACCTGTCAGTAAAGCTGTGATGGATGTCATTTTAGAAGCCAGAAGGCCTAGTACTAGAAAATCCTATGCTGGGAAATAGAAGAGATTTTGTGCTTGGAACCAAACTCAAAGAACTGATACAGCTGTCCCAAATATTCCTCAGATTTTGTAATACTTAACTGAGATGCTGGACAAAGGCCTATCTTTTTCATCAATTAAAATCCATGCCCCTGCCATTTCGGCTCATTACAATACAGAGCCACCACTCTTTTCTCATCCTTTATTAAGGCAGTACCTCAGAGGAGCCAAAAACTTACGTCTTCCAAGGAGAATGCCAATACCTGCATGGGACCTCAATTATGTCTTGGAAAAACTCACCTTACCTCCTTTTGAGCCAGCTGCTACTGCGGATATAAAATTCTTATCTTGGAAAACAGCTCTGCTCCTAGCAATAACGTTTGCAGGACGAGTTTCAGAGCTACAGGCTGTCATGGCCGTGGAATCTTTTATCATTTTTTTTGTCCATACAGGGTCTCTCTGAGAACAAACCCTATATTTATGCCTAAGGTGGTATCCAGTGTAACCCTTAACCAAACTATTCATTTGCCAACTTTTTATCCAAATCCACAGAACAAGGGGGAGAAAATTCTGCATTCTTTGGACGTACACAGACAACTTAGATTCTACTTGGACAAAACTAAAGTTTTCAGAAAGACAGAACAATTACTAGTGGCATATGCCGCAGCATAACAAGGAAAGGCTATCTCCAAGCAGACTATTTCAAAGTGGATAGGTCACTGCATTCGTTTCTGCTACTCACAGCATGGCAAACCAGTGCCTAAGGGCATTAGGCCACATTCAACCAGAGTTGCAGCCACTTCTGCAGCCTTTCTCAGGGGAGTACCAACGAAAGATATTTTAGAGGCTGCTACGTAGAGTTCAGTGCATACCTTTACAAAACATTACAATCTGCCTCTTTACTCTAAATCCAAGGCAGGCTTTGCCACTGCAGTTCTGCAGGGCCTCATAGCCGCTCCTAATGCTGTTTAGCTCCAGCCCCCCAACCATAGCTTTGGGACTCAACCCAAATGTAATGACTGCAACAGTGAAACACGAAGAAAACAGTACAGTTGTGTACACTTACCATAAATGTAGATGTTCGAGTGTATTCACTGTTGCAGTCCACGTTACCCACCCACCATCCCCCTTACCTTTGCTGGAACTTATCTTTACTTCTCTAATCTATACAACCTAGGTGGTGTATTTGCTTTTAGATGAAGGTAAAACTTATTTTGGTGCATGTCTGTTTTATTTACATATTTTTAGCCTACCCTTTTGGGGGGCACCTGACATCTGGGGCAAGAAAAACTAAAGAAAATGGCGTCTGCTGCATCTTTTATACCCCTGACGACCTGACATCAGGGAAGAGATGACAGCCATTGACGCAGGACCCAAGACTTTGGAATTCAGGCTGACTGAGGGCAACCTGCCAGCAGGATAACCCAAATGCAATGACTGCAACAGTGAATACACTCGAACATCTACACTTATGGTAAGTGTACACAACTGTACTTTACTGCATGATGGCACATTCTCGAACACCTGCCTGGTGGCTTTTCTCCATTTATTAACTAAAAAGACAAAAGGCTAATCTCATCAGTAAATGTTTCATTCCAGTTCCACCTCGCTTGTCCATATCATCTCCAGCTCCTTGACTTTCACTTTTCATTGCCTTGTTCATTCCATTTGGAGAAGTATTTAAGCTGCTGAAAAGGACTGGAACCAGACACTTACTGTCAGTGATGACCTTAGCTTGAAGACTATATAACTGGGTGTTAGCACAGTTACCAAGGTTTTACTTTGAGATCATGTTACTTCAGAATTAAAAAAAAAAAGTGTGTGTGTGTGTGTGTGTGTGTGTGTGTGTGTGTGTGTGTGTGTGTGTGTGTGTGTGTGTGTGTGTATTAACTACAAAGCTGAAGACAAAACACTGATTGAAAAGAATCCTGCAGCTGTCCAGCAAAAAGCAGTTCAAGCTCCAGCTTTGGTACAAGAGATGGCTTCTGGTTATGAGGGAAAAAAATGAAATATTCTGAGAGTAAATGTAACACTGAAGGAGTATATCAACTCAAATAAAAGTCGGGAAAAAATGGAATAAGCTTTAAACAGTTATTCAGATGAACTGATAAAGAATGTAGCAATCAGAGGTCAAAATAAATAAAAAGCTGTCTGAGTATGAGACTGCTCAAGAAGAGCTGTTTCAAACTATGATAGAGTTACAGAACAGAGCACACAGAGAAAATTAGATTCTCTGCTATAACAGAGCAACTGGAAAGGATGGTGTGTATTAATTTTATGAAAGCACAAGTACGTAACTGGACTGGTATTCCACAGCAGGATTTGTTAATTGAAAGGGCACATTGTGTGTACACTGCAAACCTGGCCATGAGAAAGCAGCCAAGGCTGTATGTATGTATTTCATTTATTTTCCTGTTTCTCTGTTAATGAGATCCATGATGATGCGCTCCATAGCTTTGCAGACCAAGCTAGTCAGGCTTATAGGGCGATGGTTCCCGGGGTCCGTTGTGGCGCAGAATAACTGTTGCTGTGTGACACTCTGTAGGCACGTAGCCTGTGGAGAGGCTGAGTTTAAACAGTGTGTTTAGGTGAGGGGTTAGTTCATCTTTGAGCTTGTGTAGGGCGCAGCCTGTGACACCGTCCGGTAACATTGATGCTGTGTTTTTGGCTTTGGAGAGGGCTGTTTTAACCTGAGTGTCTGTGATTTCAGGGGTACTACAGTCTTCTGGTATCATTATGGGCCCTTTTGGAGGTGAGAGGGGGGTGCAGTTTGCACTGAACCTGTCTGCCAGGATGTTGGCTATATCGGTCGGTTCAGTGTATTTTGTGCCATTCTGCACCAACTCCAAGCAAATCTGAGGAATTGCCACTTAGATTCTTGACATAGCTAAAGAATGCCTTGTGGTTACCTTTGGAGTCCATGGCAATTTTTCTTTCAAAGCTAGCCTTGGATGATTTTATGAAGGAACGTAGTTTCTTGCTGATACTGATCAGGGATGTCTTCCTTTCTTGGGATTATACTCTTTTCTGTACTAGTTTCCTCCTCCTATCGTATAACTTATTTATGGCAGGGGTCCAGCAGACTGGTTTCCTTTTCTTGGAGGAGTGAGTCTTGGTTTTGTTTGGGATAGCATGATCAATGCATTCTTGTAGGTGCCCATAGAGTGCATTAGTAAAGGATTTTGTAGCTTGGACAGCATTATCCTTTAGCACGAGGGCTTTGAAACTTCCCACCTCGGTCTTAAGTAACGTGAAGTTTGCTTTTGAAAAGTTTTTCACGGTGGTGTCTTTGACCGGGGGTGGTGGCAGAATGTGGATATCCAGAGTGATTAGTTTATGGTCAGAGCTAACCAGTGAGGGGTTGACCTCCGGTGTGGAACACCGGTCGCCCATGTTGGTGATGACCATATCCAATATGTTGTCACCTCTGGTGGAGATGTTGACCAGTTGATCCAGGGCATTTGAGTTTATAAATTCTAGGAAATGTTGGGCAAGGGAGTTTGTACTTGAGTAGTTCTCCCAGTTAATGTTTGGGTAATTGAAATCACCCAATATCAAGGTGTTTGGTAGGACCTTTATGTTTCCCAGTGTTTCCAGGAATGCGGAGTGGGGGTCCTGGGACATGGTGGGTGATCTGTAGCAAGCTATAATTTGAATAGCAGTTTTGCCTGTTAGTTGCACGTGGATGATCTCAGAAGCGTTGTGCTGTGCCACTAACCTGGAGGTGTGGGTATCCTTGATGAATATGGATACTCCCCTGCCTTTTGTATTTCGGTCCGGGTTTTGTGGCCGAAATGTATGGTATGAGTTGTAGCCTGGTAGTGCTGGGGTGCTCTCTGGAGCCTTAAACCAGGTTTCTGTTACTGCACATATATCAGTTTCCTCCATACTGGGGAGTGCCTCGAGTGCGTGCATTTTGAGGTTTAGACTTCTGGCATTGAGTAGCATTACCCTCAGTTTTTTGTTACTTGTGTTGTTTACGGTGGTGAGTTTGTCTTTTGAGCCTTGCCAAAAAAAGGCACTATGGGGGTGGCAAGTGCCTTGGCCAGTATTCGAAAGCCTAAGGGTGACAGGTGCAAGCCGTCTCTAGCGAAGCAGCGTGGCTTGTTGAGCATGTCATCCCAGGTTGACAAACACTGGATCCCCTTTGAATGACACCAGAAGCTTAGCCAATTGTTGAAATTGATATTTTTTCTCTATACTGTGGTATCATTCTTGGTGAGGGCAGGATGCTACTCACAATCAGGGCCATAGCGGCCTGGGCTACATGATCAGAGAGCTTCTCCATGTCTCTTTTCATGCAGTCCAGGGAGGTACGGTACAGGTCATTCACACCAACATGGACAAATGACAGAGTCATATTTGTACTTGTTCTGGAGTGACCTGAGAGCTTGTGTTATGTGGCGGATCCTGGCACCCGACAGGCAGCTAACAGTAACCTTCTTGTTCAGCCTAGTGAGTGGGAAGTCAGTGTGCCTGACTATAGAGTCACCTATTACTAGTGTGTTGGGTATGTTATTTTGCCTTAAGGGCTGTGATTGCGTGGCACACTGGTTTTGAGAAGTATGTGTTTCATGGTTTGTGTTGGGGGGTGGAGGTTGCTTGGATGTCTGCTTTGGAGGTCTCTGTTGCTTTTGCAGATTTCTATTTAGAGCCTCCGAGTATGTTTTCGTGTATTTGTGTTTTTTTTTACCTGTGCTGGTTTCATAGGTCTATGTGAAGACTGGTGGTGTGATGCAAGTAATTCCCTTCTCCTCTTGACTGCCTGGTCCAGTCTTGGTTTGAAAGAGCTTAGCCTTCAGTTTGGCTGTATAATTGCATCTTTCACATGTATTAGTGTTTGGTGGAAGGAGGAGAGGGTTGTCTGTGCACATGAGTGAGGGTTCAACCCCCGAGCTTTAAAAGATAAGAAGGGCAAGTTGGCCCTCTTCTTCCTTCTAGTGATCCTCCTTCCTCATCTTCAGCTTCAGTCACAGCAGCTGCTGTGACTGCCTTTCCCTCTTCTCTTCCTCTGGCCTCTCCTTCTTCCCAGGCTAGGACTCAAACTCCTGTATCTAAGCCTGTGGCAGCAGAGGAGCATTGGAGAGCAGGGGAGAGAGTCGAAGACGAAGGAAAAGAGGAAGGGGTTCCCGGACCTCACTTCTCCGAGCAAGTCAGCACAGATCCATGACTCCCCTCTGCTCCGGTTTCCGAGGTTTTCCCTGGAGCCGGAGGAGGCACGTTCAGTCTCCCGGGCCTCGGTTCCCCGGCCCGCCAGGTCGGAGTCTGTGGCCTCGTCATGGTCAACCCGCTCCTTATCGGATATGGATCTGGATAAGATGATGAGGCACTTTATCCGTACACAGATCCAGCTGGGGATCTTGCCAGCCCCACCTCCCTCTGGAGCGGGGAGTTCGCTTCCTTTCAACCCATTTCTCCTTCCTCGATCCAACCTTCGGCTTTGGAGTACTCTGATCCGAGGTTGGCCTTGGTCAGGGTGTCGGCGCCAAAGGTACTCGATGCCAACAGCTGCCTGGAGCATCTGAAATCCGACCCACTCTTGGAGCTGGAGCCTGGGTGTTGGATCCAAGGGAGTGGAATCTTTTCCATCGGCTCCGACATTGTCGGGCCAGGTCCCCTCCCTCGGAGCTCCGTCCATTTCGGGACCGGATCCGATTCTTGCATCGGACCCCGAGAGACTGGTCTCCTTATTAGCTTCCCAGGAGGTCCACTCTCCTTAGGGCTTTGTGTTAGAAAGGGTCCTCTCCATCAGATTGAGAACCCTGACTGCCCCCTCGGACTCCGCCCAGACCTCCTCAGCTCTGTCTGTGGCCCCCATTGTCTTACCAGAGGGACAGCCCATGCTCGAAGAACCCCAGACAGTTCCCACTGAGGAACAGATGGCTTATGAGCGCTCCCCTGAGAGTCCCACTGGAGATGTGCCTCCCCCCCCCCGCCCGAGTCCCTAACTGAGGACACAGATTTAGCTGATGGAGAGGGCTATCCAAGATCACCTCCTGAGTATGTATCCTTTGGAGATATCATGGAGATCCTTCGCCAGCGAGGAGGTTGGTCTCCCCCAAGCCCTCTTCTGATGAGTTTGTGTTCCTGGAGGCTTTCGACATAGGCCAGTCTACTTTCTGGGTGTCCCCTCCCACGGATCCTTTAGTGGATTTGATCACCTCACTGGCGTGGAAGGAACCAGACACTGTGGAGCCTATCCCAAGTGACCTGATAAAGTTCTAAGCCCCCCCCCCCCATTGACAGGCCATCCTGAAGTAAAGGCTCCCCTGTGGACGCCATGGTGGTAGCAGCAACCACTAAGAAGGAACTATCTCAGGAGAGTTCCTTGGTCCACCCTCCTGACTGGGAGTCAAGGATGAGGGACCGCCTAGGGAAGTGGGTGTATGCTTCAGCTACCTTTTTCATCAGGGCACTGAATTACTTGGCCCATGTCACTAGACTCCAATGTGACCTAGTGAAGGAGCTGGAGGAGTCTCCACCCAAGTCCATGTCGCAGGAGGACAAGCCTTCATTCTCCGTGAAAATGGCCACTCTAAAAGCGGTATCAAATACATCCATGTGACTCCTCTCCCATGCTATGGAAGGAGCGGCTAGGGTGGCTGAGTCTGGCATGTCCATGAGGCGTAACGCCTGGCTCTGGTTGTGTCAGTTTACCAAACCTCTTAAGGTATCTTTTGCCAATGCCCCTTATGATGGCTCGACACTTTTCGGTAAGACCGTCACGGAGACACTAGTCCAGAGTAAGAAGGATGGGAAGACACTGTCTGCCGTCTGAATCCGCTTCTCTAACCTTCAAAGGTCCTTTTCCCGGAAACAGAGAGGGCAAAAGAAGATGTGGTTCCGGAAGTCTCATTATTCCCGGGACACTCTGGGCTCTTCTTCCCCTAGAGGCAGAGGGGGACAGAATGGACGCTGGCCCAGAGGCAGAGGGAGCCCGTGAAACTTTGGGTCTCGAGAACCGTTCTCGGACAGACCCAGGCAGCAACGCTAAGGGGTTGCCCGGCTGCTGTACTCTGGAGGCAATCGGGGAAAGATTGTCCTTGCACCCAGCGGCATGGAAGTCCATAACAATGGACCGCTGGGTGCTTCAAATCATATCCAAAAGATATTCTATCCCCCTTCATGGGTTATCCCATATCTCCCAGACACCTCCCGGACGTTCCACCCATGCAAAGGGAGGCAGCAGCACAGGAAATTTCCACGCTGCTAGTGAAATGAGCCCACAAAACCATCCCCCCAGATCAGTCCAGATCGGGCTTCTACTCCACGTTCTTTTTGGTGCCAAAGAAAATGGGGGACTTAAGGGCCCATTCTGGACCTCTCTACCCTGAACCTGTCAGTTGCGAAAGAGAAGTTCTGGATTGTCACACTAAAGTCCATCATGCTGTACCTGCAAGAAAGTGACTGGATGTGCTGTTTAGAACTCCAGGATGCTTGCTACCACATAAAAATGCACAGAAGCTCTGGGAGGTTCTTCCGCTTCCGGCTAGGTGCCAATCATTATCAATTTAGAGCCCTACCCTTTGGTCTCAATACAGCCCCCAGGGTGTTTACCAAAGTGAATGGTGGTTGTAGTGGCTTACCTGAGGCTTCAGTGGGGTCAGGTATATCAGTACCTGGACGATTGGCTCCTCACTGCTCCCACCAGGCATCTACTTTCCCAAACCTGGGATTACTTTCAGATACTAGCCCTGAGTTTTGGGTATCACAATCAACACATCCAAATCTCTCCTAGATCCTGTACAGGTAATAGACTACATTGGTGCCAGGATAGATGCACTTCAGTGCAAAGTATTCCTGACTTTGGAGAGAGTTCAAAACCTCAGGATGCATGCCTCTCTGATCTACCGTTCTTGCCTCCTGACGGCAGAATCAGTGTTGATGGCCCTAGGCTCGATGGCAGCGACCATAACTCTTCTTCCGTGTGCCCGGCTACATATGCGGATTCTTCAGTGGTCTCTAGCGGTTTGGTGGTCCCTGTTGGAACTATCATTAACTTATCCTATCCACCTAAGTCGAGTGTGTTGGTTGTCCCTTATATGGTGGATGAGCTCACCGGACATTTTGGAGCAACAGCCCTTTGTTCCAGCCCCGGCCTAAACCACAGTGACCACAGATGCCTCCCAACTCGGGTGGGAGGGGCATTGTTCGAGCAGGACACTCTAAGGCCAGTGATCCCCCATAAGAGACCAGCTTGCATATCACTGTCCTAGAGATGAGGGCAGTCCTTCTAGCATTGTCCTTCATGCCTTTCTTGCTCTGGGGACGATTGCCATTCAATCGGACACTATGTCAGTAATCTGGTACATCAACAAACGGGGGGACCAGATCTTACCCCCTTTGTCGCGAGGCCATGAGAGTGTGGGGAATGGGTGATCTCTACTAGTTGCTTTCTCATCGCAACGCACATTCCGGGAAGGTCCAACATTCTAGTGGACAGGCTAAGTCGGACCATTCTGATGCTTTACGAGTGGTCTCTGAATCTGTCAGGAGCGGAACAGATCTTCAGCGAGTGGGGTCAACCTTGCTGCGATCTCTTCACATCTCCTTCCAACGCGAAGTGCAGCAAGTTTTTCACTCTGAACCCCCTGCAGGGGGAGTCCCCCAGAGATGCTCTAGTTCATGCTTGGCCTCCCGGTCTTCTGTATGTTTTACCCACCAGTGTCTCTCATTCCGAGATTTCTGCAGAAAGCTTGTTGACTGGGGAGCAAGGTGATCCTCATTGCCCCATTCTGGCCTCGCCAGGTATGGTTTCCCTTCCTCTGGTCTCACCTTCTGGCTCCACCTTGGATCCTAGATCCCATTCAGAATTTGATTTCTCACACCCCTCAGGGGTGCCTAATGTTAGTTTGGACAGCCTGAAGTTCACTGCCTGGCTGTTCCAGTTCCCATAATTGCTAGGACTCCCAGACTATCCTCCTCAGTTAGATCTATTTTGGTAGCTGCTCATAATTCTTCAACCAGAAAGGTTTATCGCAGCAAGTGGAAATGTTTTTCTTTCTGGGCCTCTCAGAGGAGTTTAGACCCTTTCACAGCTCTTTTTTCTGCTATTTTTGATTTTCTAGCTGATATTTTCCAGCATGGAGCTAGTTCTTCTACTGTCAAAGTCCAGTTGGCTGCCATTTCCCATTTTCATGTGGGCGAGAATTCTGCATCCTTAGCATCTTCCAGACTATGTAAAACTTTTATCAACAGCACCTTTTTGCTACGTCCCCTGGTCAAAGATCCTGTTCCCTCGTGGGACCTTACTCTGGTTCTCCAAGCTCTGATCACTCCGCCTTTCGAGCCTGCCGCAACTGCAGATCTAAAATTTCTGTCATGGAAAACAGCTTTTCTGGTAGCTATTACCTCTACTAGAAGGGTTTCAGAATTACAGGCCTTGTCCACCAAACTTCCATACATGATTTTTCATAAAGACAGAGGTTCCCTTCGAACCAATCCATCTGTTCTTCCTAAGGTGGCATCACTAGTCAATATCAAAAAGACTATAAATTTGCTTGCGTTCTTTCCCAATTTTACGAACAAGATGGAATACAAGCTACACATGTTGGATGTTCATAGACAGTTAAGATTGTATTTACACAGGACTAAAAATTTTCGTAAATCTGATCATTTGTTAATTACCAAGGTCACTATAACTAGATGGATTTCTTCATGCATCCTGCAGGTCTGTAAGGACAAAGGCATGTCTCCTCCAGATCAGGTAAAAGCTCATTCCACTAGGTCCATGGCTACGTCTGCGGCTTTCTGGTCTAGACTGTCTTTGGATGACATTTGCTCTGCAGCTACTTGGTCCTCATCTCATACATTTATTTCTCATTACAACTTGGATTTGTCTTCTAGAAGGAGAGCATCCTTTGGCTCCACCGTGCTCCGGAATATCCCTTCATGAGGACCTCCCAGGTGTTTAGTAGCTGGGGACTCTGTCCCACAGGTTGAAGACCAAATGAAGTAAACTACTTCAGATAAAGAAGTTATGTACTCACCATAACGTTCCATCTGAGTAGTTGTACTTCATTTGTCTTCAACCATCCCTCTCTCCTTCCCCTGGGCCTTTGGCGCATGATCAGCCCACGGGCTGCAGTATATGTCAGAAGTATGTTATCAGGTCAGGTTCTAAGTATAAGTTCAGCAAACTCGATCTGGGGATGGAAGGCAGTGGAGGTGTATTATGGGTAAGGGGAGGAGTCTGGAACTTGGAGGTGATGCTTTTAATATTTGCCGGCTCGGATCCATATTCCCACAGGTTAAAGATAAATGAAGTACAACTGCTTAGATAGAACTTTATGGTGAGTACACAACTTCTTTTTCTTGCTCAAGTTCTTTTATATCACATTCTTGTCCTAAACTGATATTTTTCCTGGCATTGCAGTTTTCGTGCTTTAAAGGTTGCCTTTGCACATTTATCAAGACCAAATGACATTCTCATATCATCTGAAAAAGTTTTGACAGCTTGCAGTTGTACTTTCCGTTCCTCATCTGATGAGCTATACAGTTTTAAATCATCAACAAAGAGAAGGTGAGAAGTATTTATACTTTGTTGTTTTCTCTGAGCCAGATTATAGCCATGGCCTAAGCTGTTAAGTAAACAGTTTAATGGATTAAGGCAGAATAGTAACATTGACAGAAAGTCACCCTGGAATATCCCAACTTTTAATTTTTATCCCTGGGATAACAATTTAGCCTTTATCAGTTGCAAAATGGTCTGCCACTGTTTCATGGTCACTGTAATGTATTCGATCAGTCTGGGGTGCATCTTATACATTTTTAAGCTCTCTCTTATCCATGAACGAGGGATACTATCAAATACTTTTTTGTAGTCAATCAATGCCATACTTAGATTCTTCCCCTTTTTACAGTTCTCCACTATGACTTTATTTAACCACAAATGATCCTTTGTTCCATATGACTTTTTTTATTGGCCTTTTGTTCTACTGCCATAATTGAGTTTTCATCAAAATGACTATAAACTCTTGTCTGCATCAATTCTTGTGTATAGTTTATACATCATCAGAAGGCAAGTTATTGGTTTATAATTTTAGGGTAGCTTGCAGGTTCACTCAAGTAGGAGCATTGATTTTCCTGTTAGCCAGGTTGGTGTCTGGGTGTGCATATAAATAGTTCTTACTCATGGCTAAATCTTCGTGCACAGATGTTAACACTTTTAACCACAAGTTAGGTACTTCGTCTGGGCCTGGGGTTTTCCAGTTAGAGGCTTTTCTTAACTTTGTTTCAATCTCTCTAGCTGTTACTTCAATTTCCTATCCTGCATCTTTAAACGTCTTATTCTTTCTTTTACTTTTTCTATCCATTTTGCATCTTTGTTTTGTTCCACAGAATCTTCATAGATACTTCTCCAAAATGTATCTATTTCTTCTTTTTTCAGTGGTCTTTCAATTCCTTTCATCTTATTTCCCAGTTCTCAATAAAACCTTTTTGGGTCATCAATAAATTGCTTATTTTGCACATTTCCTTTATATTTATATTTGTATATTCTAATTTTTTCCACCTGTGCTGAAATTTGTAGTTTATTTGCGATAGTGCATGATAGATCCTGGTCTGTTTTAGTATTGCGCATTGCTTTTATCACATTTATCTTTCTTAGTATTTTTGTTGATCTATTCCCTTTTCTAGTCTCCTAACAGTGACACTTCTTGTCTTAATTTCTTTATAATTTTCTGTATTCAGTATTTCCTTGATGGTATTCAATTTCTCCCCTTCCTTTCCCTCACTACCCTGTGTTCTTGTGGTAGCATTTTATCCGTTATTAATTTAGCTGCACAGTAATATATCCTGTTTACTTCTGTTATATTGCATGGATCTCTATGAACCATCCTAATTTCTTTGTTCATTTGTTTTATCAGACTTCTGAATTTTTGGGTTTTGTTAACCTTCTGCAGTCTATTTCTTTCATTGATCTTGAGATATTTGTCCATGTCTATTAAATCAAGCAGTTCTTCTCTTAGCTCATTTTCTTCCAAACTGAGGGCACATCCCTTGTTTTTCAATTCCTGCAGGCATTCTATAGAAGGTTCTATAGTATCTTCCTGTGACAAAGTCTCAATTTCATCCTGTGACAAAGTCTCATCAATTTCATCTTGTGCCGTCCGTTATCATATGGGAACTCACTGGCCTTTGACTCCTCAGCATTGACTGCATCACAATTTCCTGTTTCTTCCCTTGCTGTCTAGCTTCAAGTGGATATTTATACTGGTTTCCTGTGGAAGGCACCAAATTATCTTCATATGGGACCTGACCAGGTGCTTCCTGTTCCACTGGTTTCCCCTTAATTTGGATATCTATTACTGTATCCTGTTGTGGTGCTTTCTGAATTAGATTTTCTACACTATATCCTTCACTTTGCAAATACTGTATAAACCTCAGTTTCTATTTATTTAACTTCTCCATTACTTATCTCCTTTACCTCTTTTTTGTATTGTAAAGTTTTCTATGCCCAGATTCCTTTATCTGTATTTCTCTTTAAATATCTTTGGTGCTGCTCTTCTTGTATCGGTTAGTTTTGCATTCTCCTTTGCATAAATATTACACCATATTAAGGCTCTCTTTCTTTCCCATGTCCATATTTCTTCTTCATATGTTTTCTGATCTTCCTGTTTCTCCTTGCTTTGGGGACTCGCTCTATCCTGCTGTGAAGTAACCTGTGTTAGACATTCTACATAAAATCCATCACTTCACAGACAGTCCACAACTTCAACTTCTATTTTTTTTTTAACTTCTACTTTACTGATCTTCTTTTCTATATTCCATCTTTGTGACATTTTTTTATTGTGAAATGTTCCATATCTGGATGCCTTTGCCTGTATTTCGCTATAAATATCTTTGGGGCTGCCTTGTTTACGTTGATTAATTTGGCTTTCTCCTTTGCATAAATATTGTACCATATCAAATCTCTCTTTCTTTCCCCTGTCCATATTTCTTCTTTATACTTTTCAAATATCTCTTGGTTTTGTTGTTTATATTTTCGCACTTCCTCAGATGCTTCTTTTTCCAAGCATATCAAGATTTCTTGATCTGTATACTGTTTCCCACACATCTGTAGTATTAATGAACGCAAATTTTCATTTGAAGCTTCTGACAGTTTTTCTTGCATAAGTATTTTTCTTTACAACGGGGGGGGGGGGGCATCCTCCCCTTGGGCTTGGCCTGGCCCCATTGTAGGAATGTTTCCGTATTTTGAGAATTCTACACTGTCATCTATTCTGTATGGTTGTTGTTATTTTCCTAAAGGATCTGCATCCAAAATTCAATTTCTATCTTTCTTGAATTTTCTCCTTGCTTCATCATCATCCCTTTCCACTTCAAGTTATAACTTTCTGCTTGTGTTATGCATAGGGCTACACAGTTAAGGCCCATAAAATATTCCATTAAATCAGGTAAACCTAATCCACCTTTTTCTTTTGGAATGATCAACTTTATCCCATTTAACTCTTGCCCTCTTTCCCTTTTAGATAAATTCTTTCAATTCTTAATTATTCACTGTCCACATCTTCTAGTCAGGTTAATAAAAGTATGCCTGATCCATATACAAGACTAAAGAGACTAAAACATTTTTCACTGCTTGTATCTTGCCACCAATGTCCATAAATAAGAGTTTCCAGTTTCTCAGTTTTTGCATTAGTCTCTTCCCACATATCCTTAGCTGCCATAACAGAAGTCTTTGTAATCCATACTCCTAAACACTTCATCTTATCGTGTCCACATAAATATGGGTATTGCTGAAACAGTTTGTGTGTGTGTGTGTGTGTACATAATTTATAGCTATAACCTTTGTTTTATCTTCATTAATTTTATATCCCAAAAAGACTTGAAATTGTCTTAACGTGTTCCACAACACTGAGATGTCAATTTCTGGATTTATCGGGTACAAAATAATATCATCTGCAGATAAAGCCAATTTTTCTTGATTACCATACCAACTTGTATTTCAGAGTTCTTTATTTTCTTTGCTAATGTCTCTAATTATAAAGTAAATAACAAAGGGAAAATACACCACTGCCTGGTTCTTCTGTTCTAACACATCTTATTTGAGAGGGTCCCTCCCATTTTAATTCTTGTGTCTGATCCTTCATATATCCTTCTAATTCACCTTAATATTGTATCAAGGAATGCAAATGCTTCCAATGCCCTACTCATAAAATCCCAGTTTATTCTGTCAGATGCTTTCTCTGCATCAAGGCCTCCCAACTGCAGAAGTATTTTCTTACATTGTACTTCCCTCCATATCATCATTGTTCTGTTAATGTTGTCAAATGTTGGCCTGCCCTACACAAAACCACACTGATCCATATATATCACTTTTGCCATTCTTTTAGCCATTATAGACATAAACACTATAATATTGATTTAGACTCTAAAGGGGCCTATATGAAGCTGGATCTGATGGAACTTTACTGTCTTGGAAGTGTTATAGCCACCACAGCTTTTCTCTAGAATGTTGTAGCATCTGCTTCTTTTAAAATACTCTTAAATAATACTTTCCAGATCTTTATACTTTCTTTCCTCCTAGTTTCCAAACTTCCACAGGAATACCATCTGTTCCTGGAGACTTTCCCATAGATTGGTTATGCATCACCATTTTTATCTCCTCTTCTTCTGTCCTGTCAGTAATTGAGCCTATTCTACCTCTAACCCTGACATACTTAACTCTTCCATAAGCATTTCCATTTATATTTTTTCTTTAATTCCAGCAATATATGTATAAAACATTTTTTGATATAAATCGCATGATATCTTGTAAAACATTTTCAGTGATTGTTTTATGTGATAAAGATAATAAAGCAAACAACTACTTTTTTCCTTGTTTAGTTTTAAGAAACATAGGTATTACAATTTAAAAAGAAAAGAAAGGTTGACCATAAGCTTGATGTTATTTTGTCCCATCTCGCCTTCTTTCTTGCTGGTTGGGTTCGGAGCCGATCCTCGGCTCCTACTCGGCTGATTTACTATAGCTCGAGACCTTTTACTGGCTCGAGGCTAACCTCTACCCCAACATGCCTAGCGGTAGCTACCCAGGTTTGCTGCTCGCAGCGTCGAGATTGCGATTACTGGCTCAGGCTAAGTACTTAGTGTTATATCACTTATAGTCTTATCCTTTCCAGGGTTTTATTGTTGAATTAACCTTGTTAGAGCATATATTATCCTCTGTTAGTCTAACTACCTTTTTTTCTACTTGTTTGGTGTTTTTGGCCGTCTTTTCTTCCTTAGGCCTTGCCTTCCCCTTTGAGCTTGTTTAAATTAGAGGGTTCTTCTTTTTCTCCACCCTTTCTGGGATAACTGTTTAAGTTAGAGGCTCTTCTATTGGGGGAGTCTCTGTTTAAATTGGAGGCTCTCCCCCTTTTCTTCTTCTTCTGTTTCCTTAAAAAAAAAGAGATTTCCTTTCCTGTTTGGGCTAGCCATTACAGCCTTGTTAGTAGTTTTAGTTGTGTGCTGTTAGCTGTTACAGCCTTGTTTTTCTCGCTGTGGTAATTTTTTTCTGCCAAATTATCCACTATGTCTAAAGAGTCTAAACCCAATGGGTTAAGAAAATGCGACTCATTGCCAAAAAATGTCCCTTACGGACGGGCACACAAGTTTTGTATACTGTTTAGGGGCTGTTCACCTGAAGGACTCATGCTCTATCTCTCATGCTTTTAGTTCCAGAGTCCTGCAGGAGAGAAAGAATAAGTTAATTTTGCGTGACCTTCTGAAGAACCCTCAAGATTCTTCATCTCAGGGTCCTCAGCCAGCTAAAGTGTCAGAAAAACCCACTAAGCCATTGGTTCCGAGCTCAGAACAGACAAAATCCTCTGTGAAACCTTTGGCTCCGACAAAGCTAAGTCTCCAGCAGCTTTATCAGTGTCCTCGGAGCCAGTCCGGACCCATAAAAGAACAAGGTCATCTCCTTTGGAGTTGGTACGCTCTGCTCCACAATTTCCTTTGCTGCAGTCTGGAGTGGGCAGTCACCGGCACTCCTCTCAGTCCTCCAAGCTTTTGGATCATGATGTGAAGAGAGAGAGTGGTCAATAGGCTCCTCAAGTCACAGGCACTTGCTAAATTACTATCGAGCCCAGCCCATAAGGAATTGGCTCCTTCGGCCCATCCAGCTTCTCCATTGGTTCCTCCTCCAACTCTCTTGAGCTCAGAGCCGGAGTACATAGAGGTCGTGGTGGTGGAACCGTCGGCTCCAGTTACTTCTCCTTTATTGGTTCTGACACCCGCACCTATCTCCTCGATATCTCAGTCCATCGAGGGATTTGGGTGCCGAAGCTCTCTCGCCGACTCCGAGGGGGGAAGTGGCATCAGACCCTTGTCCGACTCTGCTTTCCCTCTTGGAGCATTGGCGCAGGTGAGCTCGGCTCTCACATCAGCCTCGGAGCCATCTCGTGTCAGTTTGCAGGAGATCTCCGGGCTCTTCGGAGCTGGAGGCTCCTTCGATTCAGAACCATGGCGCCTTCGATGTGATAAGCGTGCTGTCTCCTGAGACCGCTCCACCCTCTCCTCCATTGGCTCCTTCTCCCTTTGTACCTGTGCCTGCCTTTGACCCTCCTCCTGCCTCCAAGCATAGGAAACCTATGCCCCATGATGCCACATGGGGTCAGCCCACTTCCAGAACCTCCCCTGAACACTTGGAGGAGGTCCCTCGGAAGAAAAAAATGTAAGAGAAAGCATTTAGACTCCCCCAAGGTCCATCACATCAGACACAGACTTTTGGATGAAGTGGAAGGGGGTCCCCTTCTGAGGATCTCTCTCTTTTGGACATCTTGAAAATCCTTAGAGGGGTGGCTAGAAGTCCCTAGCCCCTTCTGAGGACGAGTCTGTCTACCTGGATGCATTTGGTTCTTGACAGTCCACTTCCTGGGTGTCTTCGCCTTTTGATCCACTTTTGTCCATAGTGAGTCGAAAGGCGTGGAGCGCTCCAGAGACCATGGAACCAGTTCCAAGGAGACCAAACAAATTTATTACTGCCCCCGGGGACAAATTCTTCCTTTCCAAAGGGGTCCTTGTTGATGCCATGGTGGTTGCAGCAGCCACTAAGAATGAACTTGCGGAAACTTCTTCATCTGTCCATCCGCCGAACAAGGAGTCTCAGACGATGGACAGATATGGGATGCGTATGTTCTCAGGTTGCTGAATTACGTGTCACACTTCACATGTCTTCAGAGGGATCTCCTCAAGGAGCTAGGGGATACCCTGCAAGATCCTACAGCTGAGGGAGTTGTGAACAGGGCGGCTTCCCAGCTTGTGACCTTGACTTCAGTGGTTAACTCCTCCATGAGGCTCATTTCTTGTGCGGCAGATGGAGCGAGTAGGGCAGCAGGTACCAGAGTAGCTTTTTGGAGACGCTTCTGGATGCGCCTTTGTCAGTTTGTTGAACCTTTCAAGTCTTCATTTACTAGTACCCCTTTTGATGGCTCGTCCTTGTTTGGACCTCAGGTAAAAGAGACTCTCACCAGGTGTGAACAGGATGGCAAGACTCTCACCAGGTGTGAACAGGATGGCAAGACTCTCACCAGGTGTGAACAGGATGGCAAGACTCTCTCTGCCGTAGGAGTTCATTTTTCTACTCCATCTAGACCCTATCCTAAAGGTCAGAAGAGTGGAAAGATGTGGTTTCAAAAATCCCAGGGAGCTTTGGCTAACACACATGGGCAGAGGGGAAAACAACAATGGAAGATGCCGCCCTTGCAGCAGAGGGGGTCCACAACAGCAGGGCGACAGAGATACGTTCTCTGCTAGGCCCTTCCAGCACTCCTGAATGGAAGCAGTTGAGGGCAGACTATTACTGTACTCAGCAGCTTGGCAAACTATTACGAAAGATGCTTGGGTACTGTCAGTAATATCCAGGGATTACAAAATTCCCTTTTCCCAGTTACCCCCTCAAAAGAAAAATGTTCTGTCCCAGATGTTCCACCCAGTCTTCAGGATCAAGCAATCCTAGAGGAACAAAGATTGCTAGAAAAAAGAGCCATCCAATAACTCCCCGCAGACCAAATCAAATCCGGGACTTACTCAAGGTTCTTTTTAGTTCCAAAAAAGACAGGGGAATGGAAATCCATTTTAGATCTCAGCAAGCTAAACAAATCGGTAAAAAAGATGAAGTTCTGGATAGTAACACTGCAGTCCATTCTTCCCTTATTGGGTCAAGACAATTGGATGTGCTCCATAGAGCTCCAGGATGCATACTACCACATAAAAATGGACAGGCAATCCAGGAGATTCCTATGCTTCCAGCTGGGAGCCAGTCATAAGTTCAGAGCCCTGTCCTTTGGTCCCACCACAGCCCCCAGAGTGTTTACCAAATGTATGGCAGTGGTAATGGCTCACCTGAAGAGTCTAGGATTCCAGGTGTTTCCATAGTTAGACGACTGGCTCCTCACTGCTACCACTGAGCATCGACTGATCAAAGCACGGGACTACACAATCCAAACTTGTTCCCAGCTAGGCATCAACATAAACTACAAAAAGTCTGCCTTGTTGCCTGTCAGTATATTACCTTCATAGGGGCAGACTTAGATACAAGACTCATGATAGCAAAGCTGCCTCAAGACAGGGTGTCAACCATTCTTCAGCAAGTTTCATTTCTCATAAAGAAGACGAGAGTTCAGGCAAGAGAAGTATTACAAGTCTTGGGTTGAATGGCCACAGCAATTACACTAGTTCCTTGGGCACTCTTCCACATGAGGATACTGCAGTGGCTTCTTTTCGCTTAGTGGTCTTTCCAGGATTTACCAGTGTCGCACATGATCTCGATCAACTTGCAAAAAGGCCTTAGTATGGTGGCTTGTCTCCCCCCAGATGACTCTGGGCAGACACTTTCTAGACCCCCATCCAGTAGCCACAGTGACCACGGATGCCTCCCAGATTGGGGGGGGGGGCATTATCTGCGACAGACTGTCGAAGGAATGTGGCAACCTCATGAGTACCATTTGCAAATCAATGTTCTAGAGATGAGAGATGTGCTTCTGGCGTTGCAAGCACTTCAAGACTCTCTACCTACCAGGACCATTACAATTCAGACAGACAATATGTCAGTGGTATGGTACATCAACAAGCAGGGCCGGACCATATCTTACCCCTTGTGTCTGGAGGCGCTTTGAATATGGCAATGAGCGATGTCTTCCCAACGTTTTCTGATTGCGACGCACATTTCCGGGAAATCCAGTGTGATAGCGGACAAGCTCAGCAGGATATCCTCTTGCCTCACGAGTGGTCCCTGAAGCAAGAAGTTGCAGATTTGATTTTTTGCAAATGGGGCCAGCCTTGCTGCAATCTTTTTGCCACTCCCCTCAACAACAAATGCAGCAGCTACTTCGCCTAGTCCCCCTCCGGGACAGTCACCCAGGGATGCACTTGTTTGTGATTGGCCTCCGGGACTACTTTATGCCTTTCCACCTTTCCCGCTAAATCCAAAGGTACTTCAGAAAGCAAAGTTGCTGGGTTGCAAACTCATCCTCATTGCTCCTTACTGGCCTCATCAGATATGGTTTCCGTTTCTTTGCCATCATCTTCATGTGGAGCCTTGGATACTGGACCCAGTTCCGGACCTCCTGATGCATCAGTCGGGCAGGTCCCATCCTTCCCTCCAAACTCTCAAGCTGACTGCTTGGTTTCTCCACTTCCATTCTTAGCCGGGCTCCCAAACATTTCCCCAGCTGTGCAACACATCCTAGTGTCCTCTCACAAGCCCACTACCAGGAAGATTTACACTAGTAAATGGAGGAGGTTCTCTTATTGGGCAAAGAGTAATGATATTGATTCCTTCACTGCTCCTGCTCACAAGATTCTTGATTTTTTTGGCTGAAACCTTTGAAAGAGGGGCAGCTGCCGCTACTGTTAGGGTCCAACTAGCTGCCATCTCCAGCTTTCATGTAGGAGACGTGGGTTCTAACATCATGTCCCATAAGTTGTGCAGAGCATTCTTACGAGGTACAACTCTTTTACAGCCCCCAGTAAGAGAACCCCCCCCCCCCGAGACCTAAACTTGGTTTTAGCTTCTCTGGTTCTTCCACCTTTTGAACCAGCCGCATCTTTCTCCCTGAAATTTCTATCTTGCAAAACCCTTTTCTTGGTCGCTATCACCTCAGCTAGGTGGGTTTCTGAATTGCATGCTTTATCTATTCGCCCGCCATATCTCATTTGTCACAAAGATAGTCTCTCTCTTAGAACTAATCCTTCCTTCTTGCCACAAGTATGCTCAGAGTATAATTTAAATCAGTCCATTGAGTTTCCTATATTCTTCCCCAGTTACAACAACAAGGCAGAGTATAGACTCCACCAATTGGATGTTCGTAGACAACTACATTTTTATTTACACAGGACCAAAGACCTTAGAAAATCAGACCAATTGTTTGTATCCTTTGCTGACAATAAACAAGGTAATCCAATTTCAAAAGTGACCTTATCAAAATGGCTGTCAGACACTATCAGTTATTGTTATGATTTGTGTAAAAAGATGCTTCCAGGGAGGACCAGAGGACACTCAACGAGGGCCTTAGCCATCTCTGTTGCCTTCCAAGCCAAATTGCCTTTAGATTCAATCTGTGCAGCAGCAGCAGCAACATGGGCAAATCCTCATACCTTTATCACTCATTACAAAGTGGATGTGGTCTCCTGGAATAGGGCATCCTTTGGTTCCATGCTCCTGAACAGTTTGTTCCAGTGAGCCACCCAAGAACCAGGTGCTGGGGATCCGGTCCCAACCAGCAAGAACGAAAGTGAGATGGGAAAACATAACATAAAGACATTATGTACCTAGCATAACGTTCCATGTTTGTTGTCCTTCATCTTGCCTTACTTCTTGCACCCCCTCCTTTCCCCTTCCTAGAGGATCAAGAGGAGTTCCTTTATTGGTTACATTGAATGAGTTTCCTGCTGACATACAAGGTTAGTTAACCATGGATTATTTTTCCTGTTTCCTTCCTAACCTTAAATGTAGAAGAGCTTAGTAAAATTTGTTTTTTTACTGTATATGTCTAGTGTGGGCTATTACAAATGAGATCTCGGTAGCTACCGCAAGGCATGTTGGAATAGGGGTTAGCCTTGAACCAGTAAAAGCTCTCAAACTATAGTAAATCGGCGAGTCGGAGCCCAGGATCGGCTCCGAACCCAACCAGCAAGAAGGAAGGCGAGATGAAGGACAACAAGCATGGAACGTTATGGTAGGTGCATAATTTCTTTTTTTAGTGAATATATTGTAATCTTTGACTTTTGAGTTGGAGGATAGGGTATAAAAGTGCACTGATTGTAGTATATAGAGAGTTAGGATGTTCTCTCTGATCTTCTTCCTTAGGTGAATGTCTGATTAATGTCCTTGGCTGAATCTAATAAGTTTTTTTATGTAAGCGTGTGGGCTTTAAAATAAGAGAACAGTGTGAATGTATTGAAAAGTTTTCCTTTAACAAATAAATGTTCAGTGTGAGTTGAGAAGTCTGCTGCTAAGAACAGCTGTACATTCTGTTCTTATGTTTTCATGGAGATAAACTGACTAGAGGTGCAGGCAATAAATCTCGAGAGTTCAGGGATTGTTTGCTGAGTGAATCATAAAACTAAAAGGTACAAACACAAGTATCTTAGTAAAAAATTAAGTTTGGAATTATTGGAAGTGAATAAGATAGCTGCTTTCCTGGTACCTAAATACTCAAGTGCATTTACTGGAACAACATATAATTTGGTTTTATTTAATGATGGCCTGTGCACTTCTTCTTAGGGGTAAAAGTTAGTTTTCTGAAAGGATACACATTGTTTTCATAACTGGGAGGTGAATAAAGCTAAGACATGAACAGTCAGCAATTAGTATAAGTAGGAGCACAGGCTAACAATGGGGGGGTGGGTGTATGTATGTCTCCCAAATATGCAACAAAGTCTAGAAGATTAAGTTTTTTTGCTTGGAAATGTTTACATAGAAAGTAGACATCAGAACATTTTTCCTCAGGTAGACAGCAAATGTTGGAGGTGTGATGGGAAAGAAAGAGGTAATTAGGAACATATTTTCTGGGAGTGTAATAAGTTGGCAAACTACTCTGAGATACTGGGTGAGCAAATTGGTGTAACTAGGGAAATTATTGTTTCTGAGCTATGATACAGAATCGGAATTGCCTAGACACAGTAAGGCCTTGCTGGGTCTAATTGTGGTGGCTGCCAAAAAAGCAATTACTAGAAAATGAAAATCGAAGTCTAAATCGACTGTACTAGAAGTAGTGAATGTAGTAACAGAGATAATACAACTGGAATTGGGGTTTTTAAAAAAGAGTAGGAGCAAATTGCATAGGAAAAAATGGGAATTTTGGGAACAATATATCCAGGGGAGTACTGTTTAAAAAGCAGGACTTGAATGAGCTATGTAATGTTTGACTGACAATGATTGGGTAGATTACAGGCAATGTATAATGTTTGTAACTTGGATTGTGTCAGTATGGTTTGTGATAGAAAATGCTTGTAGCTGGGATTATGTCAGTATAGTTTGTTTTTCATGTACATAGTATGATTGTGTAATAAGTGATGTGTTTCTTGTAAAAAAAAAAAAAGGCAGGGGTGTCATAAGTGATAATTTAGGGGATATATGTTTGTATGACTTATGATTATGTCATAAGTGATAATTTAATAAAGATGTTTCTTGTTTAAAAAAATGTAGGACCTCAGGCTGTAACATGCGCATTAGCATGTATACCTTAATTTTAGTTTAACTAATTTCTGTAGTTGCAGCTGTCAGTTTGGGGGAAATTGCAGGTATTAGGTAGGTTAGACTTTATTATTTGAAGATGTACATGGGTTTGTGGTTTTGTTTTAAGTTAACAGGTTATGAGGTGTTTATGGCATGTTTTTGAGGATTTTCAGTAAAACAAAATGACTTGCGAAATATGACACAGGTTCAAATAGAGAGGACAAAAAACAATTATTTAAAGGATCAACCTGACAGGCATTAGTGGGTGGATGTAACACAAAAGCTGCAGATATTTAAAAAAATGTTATAGATAATAGGTGGGAATAATAACTACTTATAATGGCTAAAATATCCATATATCACAGGTATCGACAAAAAAGGTAGAGAGTACTGAATTGTATTAAGAAATGCAGAGTGCAAATAGCAATGCTACAGTTGACATATTTGGAAAGAAGTGACCATGTGAATTTGATAAAGGATTTCGGGATGGATATTCAGCAGAATGTCAGGGACGAAGGAAATGGGGAGTGCTTATACAAATTGGTAGAGGAGCTGCATTAGTGATAGAAGAGGGGAAAAAGGTAATGGTAGATTTGTGGTAGTAAGGGGCTACAGGCAAGGGAGGAGGATTATGCTGGCATGTATTTCTATTCCACCTAAAACTGCTATTATGGGGTTAAAGAAAATTTGGGGAATAGTCAAATTTAGTCAGGGAATATTGCTTACAGGTGGGATCTGGATCTTGATTTACAACAGTGAGGATGTATGTGGAAGAACTAGAAGGGAAAACATAACAAAAGAGGATAGATTTCTGAAGACTTTTATGCAGGTATTTGGTATAGAAGATGTGAATTTAGTAGTAGGAACTCTGGGAGAATTTATTTTTCTCCAAGACACAATAACTGGGCTAGACTAGATAGAAGTTATACTTTACAGGAACATGTGCATGTTGACACACATCCAGTAACTTTTAGATCATGCACCAAAAACAGCTAAGATAAAAATGCAGGGTAATGAAGTAAAAATGAGAGACTGTCACTTCCCTACCTACCTACCTGTTAAAAGAGAGGAATTTAAGGAATAGGTAGTGGAAATTGTTCATGAGTTGTTAGGGAAGATAGAAATTTATTCAGAAGTTATACATAGTGAGTGGGATAAAATGAAAGTAGAGTTTAAAAATAGCCTAGAAAAAGAGATATGGTTAAGAAGTAACAGGAATTATTTAGAGGTGCTAACAAAATGAAAGTATTGCAGAATAAGGAGAATCTCTCAGGACAAGAAGATGTGTAACTGCAGAGTTCTAAAGAGAAAATAAGGGAGTATCTGAGTATATGTATGAGTTTAGAAACACTGCATTTAAGCAACTGTTTTTGGTAACTCCAGAGCACAAAAACGTTTTGTATAGCAACTTAGGCATCAGAAAGTAGGACTGGTTGTTGCCAAACTTATGGATGACAAGAAAAATAACCAGAGATCCTGTAGAGGTATTTCAGTTATGATTGTTTGTATAAAGCAGAGAAACACTGAAATTAAGAAAAAGCACAAATGGAAATATTTATGGAAGACTTAAGTATGCCAAGGTTAGTGGTAGAGGAGGCTCAACAATTAGTCAAGATAAGATAAAAAGTGACATATAATCAATCTGCAGGAGAGTTTCCAGGAATAGATGGTATTGCTGTGTAAGTTTGGAAGCTAGGAGGGAAGATGTTGATAAATATATAGAAGGTTCTGTTTAACAGTATTTTAAAAGGAGGGAAACACCAACATCTTGGAAGAAAGATGTGGCAAATACCCATCAGACCCAGCTCTATATAGGCCCATTTCAGTTGTAAGCCATGAGTATAAAGTGTTATGTCTGCAATACCTAAAAGAATGGCAAAGGTGTTGCCAAAATTGATAGATAAGGATCAGTGTGGTTTTATGGAGAGGAGGCAATCATCTGTCAACATTAGTAGAACAATAATACAAATGGAAGCAGAGTGTAAATAAATACCACTGTTATTGGTGGATCTTGATGCAGGGAAAGCATTCAACAGAGTAAATGAGGATTTTTTTGAGTAGAGCAGTAGAAGCATTTACATTCCTTGATACAATAATAAAGTTAAATAGCAGGCTATAAGAGGGATCGGAGGCAAAAATTAAAGTGAAAGGGTACCTTTCTGACAAGGTGCATCTGAACAGAGGAACCAGGCTAGGGTGTCCTCTTTCCCCTTTGTTACTTGCTTTATATTTAGAACCATTGGCCAAAAATAAGGGACACAGAATCAAGGATATGATTGATATGGTAATCAAGAAAAGTTGGCTTTATTTAACATATAAAACTAGCCCTAATGCAAGATATTGGAATTTCATAGCAAAAGGATGTCACACTAGTCTATCAATTGAGAATAAAACAAATCTTTTATGTTGTTAACTTGACATTTAATTTACAAGTATGGAAAATATTTACATGGAAATATATTCACAGGGCATTTATTACACCTGATAAACTAGCCAAATTCAATTCGCTTGATAAATCCATTTGTTGGAGATGTTCTTTAAACTGTAAAGCTGATTGGTCTTTTATATCTTTTGATTGTATTAATATAAAAAAAAATCTGGGAGAAATTACTATTTTTCTCCAAGCTATATTCACAGATACCTTTATTTTAACCAAATCTTTAGTCCTCTTAAATGTTAATGATACTATTGGAATGAATAAAAAGTTGGCTTTATTTTCAGACAGTGTTATTTTGTACTCAGTAAAACTGAAAAAGGAAGTCAACGTGTTGTAGAATATTTTGAGACAGTTTCACATCTTTTCGGGATATAAATTAAATGAAGATAAAACAAAGACTATAGCTGTAAAAGTGTGCACTCGTGCTTGAATTGATTTAGCAATTCCCGTACTTATGGGGACACATTAACATGACGTATTTAGGATTATGGATTAAAATGGATTCTGTTGTGCCAGCTAAGGATATGTTGGAAGAGAATAAAAATAATGCAATAACTGAGAAACTGGAAGCACTTGTTTATGGATCTGGAGTCCAAGATAGAAGCAGTAAAAATGTTTTTAGTGCCTTTAGTTGTATGTATAGGTCAGGCATATTTTATCACCCAGAGGAGAAGTTATGAACAGAAAGTAGAGAGGGTTGTCACCAAGCTTAAGGAGCCTATAACAAGGAAGATAACGAGAAACAGTATAAGTACTATAAAGTCTCTATAAGGCAGATAAATATGGAGATCAAAAAAGCTGCAAATGGAATTGTTTATGGAAGAATTAAATATGCCAATGTTAGAGGAAAATGAGGCTGAATTACTAATAGGATAGGAAGAGATGAGATAAAAATGGCGATGTGTAACCAATCAACAAGAAAGTTTGGAAGCTAGGAGGGAAAAACTGATAAGGATCTTGGGAGGCTTTAACAGTATTTTAAGAGGAGGAGATGTGCCAACTTCTTGGAAGAAAACAATGGTGGCTGTAATAACTAAAGAGGGTAAAGACCCACCCGATCCAGCTTCAAACAGGCCCATTTCAATCCTAAACCAAAAGTGTATGTTTGTAATGGCTAAATGAATGCCAAACTTGATGCCAAAATTGTGGTTTTGTGGAGGGGAGGCAAACATCTGGCAACATTAACAGAACATTGATGAGCCAGAGGGAAGCTGAATATAAAAAAAAATACCACTGTTGTGGATGGGTCTTAATGCAGAGAAACCATTTGATGAAGTAAGCTGAGAGTTTGAACAGGTCAATGGAAGCATTTGCATTCCCTGATAAAATTATAAGGTTGATTAGAAGGATATATAAGGGATTGGAGGCAAAAATTAAATTGGATGGGTTCCTCTCTATAATAATTTTTGTTTGCGCAGAGGAACCAGGCAGGGCTGTCCTCTTTCCCCTTTGTCATTTGCACTATATTTAGAAACATTGGCAAGGAAAATAAGAGACTCAGAATTTCATGGATATAATTGACAATGTTAGTCAAGAAAAGCTTCCTCTGTTTGCAGATGATATTTTATAGCTGATAAAACCAGAAAAGGACATTTCAGTGTTGTGGAACATTTTGAGACAGTTTCAGATCTTTTCAGGATACAGAACTATTGAAGCTAAAACAAAGGCAGTAGCTGTAAATAATGTACCCACACATGAATTGGTTCAGCAATATCCATGTTTATGGGGACATAATAAAATAAAGTGCTTAGGAGTATGAATTAAAAATGATTCTGGTGTGGCAGCTAAGGATATGTGGAAAGAGACTAAAAAGATTATACAAAAACTGAGAAATTAGAAGCATTGTTATATGGATATGGATAGCAAGATACAGGCAGTTAAAATGTTTTTAGTCCATTTAGTTTTATACACAGGTCAGGCATATTTTTATTAACCAGAGAAGTTGTGGATAGTAATTAATAAAGAACTGAAAGATTTTATTTGGGAGGGGAAGACTGCAAGAGTCAAGCATCCACCAAAAGGAGAAAACGCTGAGAGAAGAAAGGAGCCACTTTTGAGATTTTAAGTATTTTTCTTCAGATTATTTGTTAAGATTTCTGCATTGCCGCCTACATTTTGGCGTTTTCCAGCTTGCTAAACTTGATATCTGTATTAGGAACTGTATTTGGAAGACATCTAGAGCCTGTTTACTGCATTTCCTGTGTTGCACTTATTTTAAAATCGTTTTTTTTTTCTTAAAACTTGCATTTTACCTGTCTCTGGCCTAGCACTCGTGTGGGGTCATTTATTGCACTGTTCTAACTTGTTGCAACTTGTGTATCTCTGCTATCTTTAAACAAAACAAAAAGAACAAAAAATCTTGCTTTTTTCCCACTTTCTGAAATTTAAAAAAAAGTTCAGTTACAGATTTGCTGTTCTGAACTGTTTGTAAGTTTCTTGGAGGCCATTGCTTGCTGGGGCTAAAGGGAAGTCTTTGTGTTCATCAGTGGCAGTGGTAAACACTGAACAGCCTGCCTGCCCCTGTGGGAGTGGTTACTGCCTAGAAACTGTAGTTTTATTGGCCATTTTGGGTCAATTCCAAACTCCTTGATCCCCCTCTCTTAAAACCCGATTGCCTCGTGGTTTTGGCATCTTTTCAGACTTGTTGGCTGTTGTTGAAGCACCCACCAATAGGAGAAAATGCTGAGAGAAGAAAGGAGGCACTTTTGAGATTTTAAGTATTTTTCTTCAGATTATTTGTTAAGATTTCTGCATTGCCGCCTACTTTTTGGCATTTTCCAGCTTGCTAAACTTGATATCTGTATTCGGAACTGTATTTAGAACACATATAGAGCCTGTTTACTGCATTTCCTGTGTTGCACTTATTTTAAAATTGTTTTTTTCTTAAAACTTGCATTTTACCTGTCTCTGGCCTAGCACTCAAGTGTGGGGTCATTTATTGCACTGTTCTAACTTGTTGCTACTTGTGTAGCTCTGCTATCTTTAAACAAAACAAACAAAAAAAAATCTTGCTTTTTTCCTACTTTCTGAAATTTAAAAAAAAGTTCAGTTACAGATTTGCTGTTCTGAACTGTTTGTAAGTTTCTTGGAGGCCATTGCTTGCTTGGGCTAAAGGGAAGTCTCTGTGTTCATCAGTGGCAGTGGTAAACACTGATCAGCCTGCCTGCCCCTGTGGGAGTGGTTACTGCCTAGAAATTGTAGTTTTATTGGCCATTTTGGGTCAGTTCCAAACTCCTTGATCCCCCTCTCTTAAAACCCACTTTTGCACATTTTTGCGCATTGCGCAGCATCGGGCAGCACCTCTTAATCAGGTTTAAAGTATTCCCGGCTCCACAAAGTCTGCTCTTCACTTTTTCCCTTAGAACTGTTCCAAATCTCAAAGTAAGCACTCTATTTTCCTTCTGAAACCCAGCAGTAGCTAGGATAAGTGTCTTATAAGTAAGGACTAATAAACTAAAGCACTACACCCTCTTATACTCCCTTTAAGTACTTGGCTCCCTATTGGTCCTTTTTGATCGTCAAAAAGTAATTCCTTATACTATTCTGGCATGTCCAAAAGTCAGTTTCAGGTTTACTCTCCAGTCCAGCTGGTGAATGTGGGAATCTTGAGGCAATGTTACAACTGCCTTATGTACACAGACCACTCTCTCCTCTTCCCAACAAGCTCAAATATATGTGAGAGATGCAACTATATAGCAAAACTGGAGGCTGAGCTCTCTCAACATAGTACTGGCACGGTCAGTCTGGAGGAGAAGGTAATCACACACGCCACAAATCCAGTCTCACATAGACCTATCGCAACAGCAAACCAAACACATAAACACACAAAAACATACTCTGAGACTCTAAATAAAAATCTGCCCAAGCAACAGAGACCTCCAAAGCAGACATCCAAGCAACTGCTACCCCACAACAATACCCACGTATCACATAGTTCACAAAGTCAGTGTGCCACACAGTCACAGCCCTTAAGGCTAAACAACACACCTAATACACTTGTAGTAGGTGACTCTATTGTCAGACACACTGACGTCCCTCTCACCAGGCTGAACAAGGAGAAGGTCACTATAAGCTGCCTGTCGGGTGCCAGGATCCGCCACATAACACAAGCACTCAGGTCACTCCAAGGTCACTCCAAAGCAAGTACAAATATGACTCCGTCATTGTCCATGCTGGTGTGAATGACCTGAGACGTATCTCCCTGGATTACATGAAAAGAGACATAGAGGAGCTCTCTGATCATGTGGTCCAGGCCGGTATGACCCTGACCTTGAGTAGCATCTTACCCTCACCCAAGAATGATACCACAGTATAAAGACAAAATGATCAATTTCAACAATTGGCTAAAGTATTGGTGTCACTCAAAGGGAATCCAGTGTCTGTCAGCCTGGGATGACATGCTTGACAAGCCACGTTGTTTCGCTAGGGACGGCTTGCACCTGTCACCCCTGGGTTTTCGAATACTAGCCAAGGCTCTTGCCACCCCCATAGTGCCTTTTTTAGGCAAGGCTCAAAAGACAAACCCACCTCCTTAGACAACACAAGGAAAAAGAAACTAAGGGTAATGCTGCTCAACGCCAGAAGTCTAAACCTCAAGATGCACGCACTCGAGGCTCTCCTCAGTATGGAGAATATCGATATCTGTGCAGTAACAGAAACCTGGTTCAAGGCTCCCAAGAGCACCCCAGCACTACCAGGCTATATCTCATACCATGCTTTTCGGCTCCAAAACTCGGACTGAACCTCAAGAGGAGGGGGAGTATCCATATTCATCAAAGATACCCATACCTCCAGGCTAGTGGCACTGCACGAAGCATCTGAGACCATCCATGTGCAACTAACAGTGGGCAAAACTGCCTTCCAGTTTGTAGCCTGCTACAGACCACCCTCCCAAACTCAGGAACCCCACTCGGCTTTCCTGAAGACACTGGAGAATATGAAGGTCTCTCCAAACACCATTATATTGGGTGACTTTAACTACCCAAACAGACTGGGAGCACTACTCAAGCCCCAACACCCTAGCCCAATGGTTCCTAGAATTTATAAACTCAAATGCTATGGAACAACTGGCCACCACTCCCACAAGAGGGGAAAACATATTGGACCTGATCATCACCAACATGGGGCCTCTATGTTCCATACCAGAGGTATACCCCTCATTGGTAAGATCTGACCATAAATTAATCACTATGGATATCCATATCCCGTCTCCACCCCCAGCAAAGGAAACCACGGTCAAAAGCTTCTCAAAAGCAAACTTCCCACTTCTCAAAACTGAGGTGGAATCCTTCAAAGCCCCAGGGCCAGTGGAAAATACGTCCCAAACCGCAGAATCCTTTACAAACGCATTCTGTGGATACCTACAGGAATGCATGGATCGTGCTATCCCACATAAAACCAAGACACACTCCTCCAAAGGCAGGAGACCTGTCTGGTGGACCCCAGCCATAAATAAGCTGTACAACAGAAGGATGAAGCTACTACATGATAGAGCAAAATCCCTGAAGGGAAGGGAAGGCAAATCTGATCAGTACTAGCAAGAAACTACAATCCCTCATAAAATCATCTAAGGCTAGCTTCGGAAGAAAAATTGCACAAGACGCTAAAGATAATCACAAGGCTTTCTTTAGTTATGTCAGAAACCTGGGTGGAAACTCCCAGATATGCTCTGAGTTGGTGCAAAATGACAAAAAATACACTGAACCCACAGACATTGCCAACATCCTGGCAGACATGTTCAGTGCAAACTTCTCCCCCCCTCCCCCCCAAATGAGCAAATGACTATCCCAACAGAGTGTAGCCTCCCTGACATCACAGATGCACAGGTGAGAGCTGCCCTCTCCAAAGCAAAAAACACAGCATCAATGGGACCGGACGGTGTCCCGGGCTGCGTTTTACATGAGCTCCAAGAAGAACTGAACCCTCACATAAAGTCACTGTTCAGTCTCAGCCTTACAACAGGATATGTACCCAAAGAATGGCGTGTACAGCAACAGTGGTCCCACTCCATAAAGGTGGTGCCACTACGGACCCCGGAAACTATCGCCCTATAAGTCTAACTAGCCTTGTCTGCAAAGCTATGGAACGTATCATCATGGAACTCATAAACAAAGACATTGGGAACCTCCAAACGCTGGATCCTACCCAGTTCGGTTTTAAGGGCAGATCTTGCCTCTTGAACCTGGTCAATTTCTTTGAAACAGTCACCAAGGCCATAGACGAAGGGAAGGTAGTCCACACAGCCTACCTTGACCTTGCAAAAGCCTTCGACACAATACCCCACTCGGGCATCATAAATAAGCTCACCAGCTTAAATATCAACCCCTATGTCACAAGATGGGGTTGCAAACTGGCTTAGGGATAGAACCCACATGGTCAGAATTGCAGGTGCCATGTCAGACTCTAAACCAGTTACAAGTGGCATCCCACAAGGCTCAGTCCTGGGACCTATCTTGTTCGGTATATATTTCTCTGAGGTACAGGCTAACACAGGAGGACTATGGCTGACAAAGTTTGCAGATGACTGCAAACTGGGGGCCATAATCGACGAACCGGCTGACACAAGCATCCTCCAAAAAGGTCTCACAGAGACGGATAACTGGTGCCAGAGCCATGGCCTAAAACTAAATGCCAAAAAGTACATAGTCATCCCCTTTGGGAAAAACAAAGTGTCCACAAATTACCAGATAGGTGGTAATCCGTTAAGTATGGAAGAAGTAATTAGGGATTTGGAGCCCAAGTAGATTGCAATCTCTCCTTTGACAATCACATTGCCAGAGTGGTTAGAAAGACATTCTATATAGCCCACCTTATCACGAAGGGGTTCACATCTAGATCAAGAGAGGTCATTGTGCCCCTCTACTCATCACTCACCAGGCCCATAATTGAATACAATGCCCAATTTGGGATGTACCTTACCCGACACTTGCTACAACTAGAAAGACCCCAAAAGTACCTCACCAAGAGGATCAAGGGACTCAAACAGATGCCCTACGCAGTTAGGCTAAAGAAACTCCAGCTCTACTTAGTTGCTTACCGCCTACTCAGAGGCAATCTGTGCCTGACGTATAAAGCCATGTCCAACCCAGAATTAATGACATGCTCCACCTCAAGAAATCCAAATCCATCAGAACTACATGCTCCAGTGAATTAAACGTCAGCACAGAAATAAATAGAGCATGCTGGAGGGACAGATTAATATCCCAGAGGCTCCCCTCACTCTGGAACAAAATCCCAGTTTATGTCATACAGAGCCCCTCAATGACCCTCTTCAAGAAGAATCTTGACTTTGGATGGGAGATCGTAAATTTACCCCTGGGATCTCTTCTGTGTCACTGCTAGACAGAGGCACGGTAAACTAATCTTAAATGGGCTATCTTTTGTGACCTACTATACAGAGGCACAGTCAACTAATCTAAGAAGGGTGGCGAAAGCCAAACACACTCTGGCCTAGGCTTGTAAATGCCCTAGGGCAGATAGCCTAGTATCAACCTATGAACCTATAAGTGCGATAAGCTGATTCTTCCAATTGACTAAGACAGTTTGGGATTACCCAATTTGAAGGGGTATTTCAGAGCTACACAGTTAATGGTCTTATACATAGCACAACAGAAACCTGTAATTCAAAGCGGAAATGGATGATGATGAAATAGGGGAAGCTCAAGAAACTAAGAAAGCCTGAGATTTTGGATGCAGATCCTTAATGAGAATAACAGCCATGCAGAAAATTATATTGATAATGTAGCAGAAAGTATTCTAAGAACTCAGCCAACACGGGAATGGAGAGAGGAGATTCTGTTGATAGGGATGATTGCAATTAGGGATACAGACTATAGGCAAGAGGGGGCTAGAATTTAATTAAGAAAACTGGTAAGAGAACTAAGGTATTGGAAGCAAATAATTAGAGAGGGGAAAGGTAGTAGAATGGGAACAGACCAGTAATTTATTTGGACTGCAGGCTATAGATTGCCTTTCCTATCAAGGATTGATGTTGTAGTGTAGGTAAAGAGGGGGTCCTAAGTGAAAGACTAGTACTGGCAGAGTTTTTAGTAGAATCTAGAACAGAAGTTGCTGTTTAAAAAGGAATAATTAGTAGAGCATACAAAATATTGTAGGAAAGCTATAAGAATCAATCAGAGGTGGTTAGAAAGGACTGGGAAGAGCAATTGGATTAGCAATTCACAAAGAAACAATGGATAATAAATGTATCTCCCAAATTTGCAACAAATTCTAGAAGGTTTTAGGACCTTTGCTTGGAAGTGTTTACATAGGTATGTTTATAGCCCAAGTAGACTCTAAAGAATTTTCCTCAGGTAGATAGCAAATGTTGGAGGTGTGGTAGGGAAGAAAGAGGTAACTGAGGACATATTTTCTGAGAGTGTAATGTGTTGGCAGGCTTTAAAGATTCCCTGCAGACAGCTCTGTCAGATATACTAAGTGAACAAATTGGTATAACTAAGAAAATTATTATTTTTTTAGCTATGGTGCAGAATCAGAATTGCCTAGATATAGTAAGGCTGTGCTGAGTCTAATTATGGTGGCTGCCAAAAAAGCAGTTACTAGAAAATGGAAATCAAAGTCTAAACCAACTTTACTAGAAGTAGAGAGTATAGTAACAGAGATAAAACAACTGGAATTGGGAGCTTTAGAAAAGGGTAGGAGCAAATTACATAGGAAAATGGGACTTGTGGGAACAATACATGCAGAGGAGGAAGAAAGGTTTAAAAGAAAGCAGGATTTGAATGAGCTGTGTAATGTTTGACAATGATTGAGTAGCTTATAAGTGCATAATGCTTGCAACTACAATTATGTCAGCATGGTTTATGATGTATAATATTTGCAACTGAAATTGTCAGTATGGTTTGTTTTCATTTATATAAATGTATGATTGCCTGTGTCATATGTGATAATAAAGATGTTTCTTTAAAAAAAAACAGAGAAGAAGTTTTTAATAATTACAGTTTGAAAGAATTTGTCTGAGAGGGGAAGAGGGCAAGAGTCAAGTGGGATAAGTTGATCCTTCCAATAGAACAAGGTGGTTTAGGATTACCTGATTTTGAAGTAATATTTTAGTGCTACATTGTTTGGGCTCATATACATGGCACAAGCAGAAAGCTATAATTCAAAGTGGAAAGGGATGATGAAGCAGGGGAAATATAAGAAATAAGGAGAGAATAGGATTTTTGATGCAGAGAATAACAGCTGTATAGAATTTTGTATTCTTGAAGTAGTAGAAAGTATTTTAAGAGCTAAGGCAACATAAGAATGGCGAAAGGAGATTTTGCTGATAGGGATGAGTTCAGTTAGGGATACAGAGAATAGGCAAAAGGGGGCTGGATTTTAATAGAAAAAAACTGGCAAAGGAACTAAGGTATTGGCAGAAAATAACTACAGAGGGGAAGCTAATAGAAAGGCAAGAGGCGAAACAGACATTTAGACTGCAGGCTACAGAGTGCCTTCCCTATCAGGGATTGATGTCAGAATGTAGGCAAAGAGAAAGAAATGGTGGAATCCTAAGTTAAAGACCTGTTCTGGAGGAATTTTTAGTTGAAACTAGAACAGAAGCTGCTGTTGAAAAAGGGCTGATTAGTAGGGCATATAAAGTATTGCACAGTAATTATAGGAACCAGTTAGAGCAGGTCAGAAAGAATTTGGATGATAGATTAGATAAGCAATTCATAAAGAAACAGTGGGAAGAAATATGTATGGCTCCCAAATATGCAGCAAAGTATAGAAGATTTAGGAGTTTCACATGGAAGTGTTTGCAAAGATATTTTTAGATGCCAAGCAGACTCCAAAGCATTTTTCCTCAGGTAGATGCCAAATATTGGAGATGTGATGGGGAAGAAAGAGAAAAATGGGAACATACAATGCCCATCCATATTAGTGTGTCAGTATTCATAACAGATGGTATCTCCTGCCACAGATAGCCCTACATCTGGCCAGTATACCAAAGTCTTTAATTCTTACCAGCATCATATCAAATGTGTGCTCCTTGTGTCAGAGCAGGGCATAAAGGTGACTCACAGATGTTCTGTACTCAGAGCTTCTTTGATGCCAGTCCAAATCCCACAGTTGTATGTTGGTCTGAACCCCCTTCACTGTTCTGGTGGTTATACCAAGCCTTTTACAGATAAATATCCCATTGGGGTTTCTTTTCTTTTTTTTTTTTTATAATGTGCTTTATGTCATCCAAGGAAGGGGAATGTCAGTGTGGGAGGCAGATTCCCTATATTGATTGTCATGGAAAATGTTTTTTTTTTGTCTAGGTGCTTCTCACAATCATACTCAGTGCTCTGTCTGTCAGGCATTTGTGCTGAAGACTCTCTGCAGCCATCATTTAGCTTGAGAATCAGCTTGACAGAGTCTTCCCAAACCAAGGTACAGCTGCCTTGTAAGCAAAAGGCTAAAAGGTCAAGGTCTGATACTGCAGCTGCCCAGCCTCTGTCAGACTTCTGTTTTTAAGTGGGTGATACCCCTGAGGACCACCCAGTCCTGATGTTTGCTCCCTCTGCAGTGAATCTGTCAGAGGCTGGCATGGAACCGGCTTCTCACACATATTCTGAGGCTTTGTATACATCCACTGTGGATGTGGAGAGGGAATCATGACTTATATCTGAGGGGCCTAGGGGGATTCCACAGATGTTTGTTAGAGAGGAGGTCCCTGGTAACCTGATTGAGTAAAGGCAAGATCTGAGCTGCCGATCTGAGCTGCCGAGGTTTGTTAAAGCTGAGGCCCCCCTTAAGAAAAGACAGAAGATTAAACACATTTCTCCCACTCGTAAACGTAGGAGGAGTGGCAGGATGCTACTTAGTTTGTTTAATGCTCTGATGGCTTTGAGACCACCTTAGGTGGATGTCCTTCAAGGATGCATCTGCAGTCCTTACAAATGGGTTGTCCTGTCGTCAGGCAGCCCTTCGGTCGGCCGCATTCCAAAGTCTGGGTCTGGCTTCGGCTGGTGTCGCACTTCACCCGACGTCATTGCGGCAGTTATTCGGGTATAAAGGCATCAGCCGACGCCATTTTCCTCAGTCTTTCTTGCCGCGTGGCGCCCGAAGCAGAAGCTGTTCGCAAGTGCCGGTCGGTCAGATCCAGAGATTACTACTACCGAATACTACTTCGAAGACTTCTATAAAGCTAAGTACCCCGTTGGGGACTCTTTCTTGCCTCAGCCGATGTCAGAGAAAGTTAATAACTGTTTATCTTGTGGGAAACAAATACCTCATAAAGATTTCCACTCCTATTGCATACATTGTTTAGGCCCAGACCACGACGTAGCAGCTTGTCTAGCCTGTGCTTCTTTTAACCGACGGACGCTTAGACGTCGCTCGGACTTTGCTGAACAGATTTTCGGCTCCGATTTTGCCTACATTATGCCGTCGGATCCTCCGACTACGCAAATGACCAAAAAGCGCAAAGAAAAGGACCGACACTCGCGGTCCGCGGTTTCGACTGAAACCGCGGTTAAGCAATCCACGAGTGTCTCGGTTTCGGCCGAAACCGAGCAAGCGGTTCTTTCTTCAGCCGATAACTTGCCTTCTACCGAGGCCTCTTCTATACTGGTAGAAACAGCTTCTGAAATCCAGCCTTCTGTTGCGATTTCACAGGATTTATCAGACACCATTCCACTAGATATTTCTACCCCTGCACGTGGAGCTGCTAGGCCTCCTCCAGCTATGTCTATTAAGGCCTTTGCCAGGGCTAAAGCAGCCAAAACATCCAAACCTGTGCCTGCCAAGCCCCCCTCTCACAGGCCCAGCACCAGCTCCCATATGCTTTCTTTGGCACAGGATCTCATCACTTTAATTTGTGGATCCCAGCCTCATCCAGACAGGGCCTCTCTCCCTCCTCCAGAAAAGAGGCCTAGAGCAGAGCCCCCCGAGCCAGTAGCCACAGATGATTCTTCTGATGATTCAGATCATACAGACCCTCCTGAGGCTTCTTAGTCTCCTTACGAAGACTCGGATGCTGAGGATTCCATCCCTTCAGCCTCTCCTCCTGAGGAATTTTCCTTTGGGGAAACCTCGCATGCTATGAGGGAACAATTTCAGTGGCAGGGCCAAGATTTCTCAGACTCTAGAAAAAGGCTTAGGACTTTTCTACACTTACCACAGCATAGGCCTTTAGCTATTCCTCCAGTTCTATCTGTTGTTGATGATGCATTTAATGATGCTTGCACTACTACTGATACTTTACCTCCGGCTCCTGCTAAACCAGATAGGTACTACAGGGTCCCGGACACTCATCACCACTTATATAAGGCCCCTTTTGCAGATCCAGAGACTATCTCCCAGGGCCCTAAAGCTGTAGCAGCTACTTCTTCTAAAAAAACCCTCCCCTCTGATAGGGAATCCAGGTCCTTAGAGAGATGGGGTAAAAAAGTTTACACCTCTGCTACTTTGTCAGCTAGAGCTTTGAACTGCCAATTTCATATGATTCAATATCAAGAGTTTATGCTTGACCAGTTGACTAAAAAGCTGTCCTCTGAAGAATCTTTAGATAAGAAGTATGTTCAAGAAATGTTACATAACATACAGCAGGTTAGTAACCATTCTTTAAAATGTGGCTATGATGCACTGGAGGCTTCCTTTAGATCAGCCATGACTGGCACAGTTATCAGGAGGCATGCATGGTTGAAAGAGCAGGCATTACCAGACCATGTCAAATCTAAGCTTTTGGATGCACCTATGGACAAGGTCAATTTATTTGGTGCCCCGCACAGCAGGTTCTGAAAAGATGGAAGAGAAAGCAAAATCTGTGCAAACAGTAAAAGATTTCTTACAAGTTCAACCTCCAAGGTTTAGCAGGAATTGGCCCTCCAAGAATTGGTCCTTTCCGGACTCCTGTAAGGCACAAAGAGGCAGGAATAGGCGCTCTAGAGGCAGAAACCAATCCAGGGGTGCCTACAGGGGTCGCCAGTGGCAGGGTAACAACCAACGAGGCACGGATACAGCCACCACCACTACAACAACTCAATCACAGTGACTTGGCGGTGGCACCGCCTACCAGGGAACAACTAGAAGCACCCTTAGGCGGAAAGCTAACATTATTTTCAAGAAACTGGCACTGCATTACAAGAGAAAAATGGATTTTGCAGACTATAGACAAAGGTTACAGGTTCCACTTCCATACACTACCAGGAAAGAGAGGAATGCCAAACCTACCACCTTCTCAAAGGGCAGAAGCCCTAAAACAAATATCTCAATTATTAAGAATGCGTGCTGTGGAAAAGGTACCATTTATGGAGCAAGGGAAGGGATTTTACTCCAGGCTCTTCCTGGTACCAAGAAAAGAAAACAAATGGAGGCCTATTCTAGATCTGTCCGCTCTAAACACATTCCTCATTGTTCCAAAATTCAAAATGCTGACCCTACAGCAGCTTCTTCCCATGCTGGGCAAGGAGTCTTGGCTGGTAACTCTAGATCTCAAGGAGGCATACCTGCACGTCCCCATAAGACCAATTTGCAGAAGATACCTCAGATTTCTTGCAGGATCAGAGCATTATCAATTCTCAGCATTGCCCTTTGGCTTATCTACTGCGCCCAGAGTGTTCACGAAATGCCTGGCATCAGTAATCGCTCATTGCAGACTTCAGGGAATTCAAATCTATCCCTACCTGGACGACTGCCTGATACAAGCGGACAACAAAAACAAATTAACAGAAGACTTACAAAGAGTCATCTACCTGCTACAAGCCCTGGGATACACAGTCAATACAAAAAGTCAAGGCTGATTCCATCCCAAATAATAACCTTTCTGGGTGCAGAACTGGACACATCAAAACAAATGGCATTTCTAACTGCAGAAAAGAAAGAGCAACTTCCTCTCTATTTCTTGGCATTAACAAAGCAGAGCCATCTAACTGCAAGAAAAGTGCTACAAGCTCTAGGCTTCATGGCATCCTGCATAATTCTGGTCCCTCATGCCAGGCTTCATATGAGAAAGCTACAGTGGTACCTAAAGAATTTGTGGTCTCAGCACAAGCACAGCCTGGAAACCAAAATTCCAATGATCCCATGCCTGAAACGAGTTCTTATGGTGGGCTCAGGCCTGTCAATCAAACACAGGACTGCCCTTCTGCAAAAGTCAACCAAGACAAACTATCACGACAGATGCCTCAGACCTCGGTTGGGGGGCACACATGATGGACAAGTGCATTCAAGGCCTATGGACTCAAGACCAACTGCATCTGCACATAAATCTAAAAGAAATGATGGCAGTAAAATTGGCAATCCAGGCATTCACACCTCTTCTCCACGAAGGCCAGCTGTTGATAAGGACAGACAACACCACAGTTATGTGGTACATCAACAAACAGGGAGGCACACACTCATACCCCCTATGCTGGCTGGCACAAGACCTATGGGATGTGGCTCTGAGCTACAGCCTTCAGTTACAGGCAATTTATGTACCAGGGAAGGAAAACATTCTAGCAGACATATTAAGCAGAACTACAACAGATGCCCACGAATGGATGCTGCATCCGGACATCTTCAAAGCCATCACAAGAGAATGGGGATTACCACAAATAGACTTGTTTGCATCCCCATACAATCACCAGTTGAAGAAATTCTGCACAAGGACTTACCACCCACTTGCTTGGAAGGGTGGACTCCCTATCCTTCAGTTGGAAAAGCCTGACAGCATACGCATTCCCACCACTTCCTTTGATGCACAAGGTGCTTCTCAAGATCAAAGAGGAACGTCCGAGGATCATTCTGATAGCCCCAGACTGGCCAAGACAGCATTGGTACCCACTGCTGAGGAGCATGTCCCGGGAACAAATATGGAAACTGCCCCTGATACCATTACTGCTGACACAGAACAACTACAACATTCTGCATCCAAACCTAAAAACTCTGCAGCTAACTGCCTGGAACATTACATAACAGAAATTAACCCAAATTTATCCCAAAGGGTTAAGGACATAATCCTGGAGGCTCGTAGACCTTCAACAAGAAAGAATTATGCAGCAAAATGGAAAAGATATCTCATCTGGAGTGCTGCAAAGGGGCAAGATGTGACACTGGTGAACATAGCCAACATCCTGGAGTACTTGGCGGAGCTCTACCACACAGGCCTGTCCTATTCCTCCATCAAGATACATGCAGCAATTTCAGCACAATACAGCTTGGATCCTCCTGTCTTCTCGCATCCTCTGCTCAGACAGTTTCTGAGGGGAATTAAAAATGTAAAACCTCCCAGAAAACCTCCATTGCCAGCATGGGACTTGAACTTTGTGCTAGAAAAACTGACTCTACCTCCTTTCGAGCCAGCAGCTACAGCAGACTTGCAATACTTATCCTGGAAGACTGCCTTCCTGCTGGCAATAACTTCAGCAAGAAGGGTCTCTGAACTACAAGCATTAATGGCAGTACAACCCTTCCTGATCTTCCATCAAGACAGAGTGTCCATGAGAACAAATCCTACATTTATGCCTAAGGTGGTATCCAGAGCCTCTTTAAATCAGGCTATCCACCTTCCTACATTCTTCCCCAATCCACAGAACAGGGGAGAAAAGCTCTTACATACCTTGGATGTACACAGGCAATTACGCTACTACCTGGACAGGACAAAAAACAATAGAAAAACTGACCAGCTTCTGGTAGCTTATGCAACAGGAAAAGAAGGAAAACCAATTTCTAAACAGACAATCTCCAAATGGATAGGAAATTGCATTAGACTTTGTTACTCCTACCATGGAAAGAAAACTCCAGAGAGCATCAGGCCTCACTCCACAAGGGCCACAGCCACTACCACAGCTTTCTTACGAGGAGTGGCTACCAAGGACATTATAGAGGCTGCTACTTGGACCTCCGTGCATACATTTGCCAAGCATTATAACTTGCCTCTATACTCTAGATCCTGTGCTGGCTTTGCCACAGCTGTTTTGCAAGGGATCCTGACTACACCATAATCTATTCCCATTTCCTCCTCCCCTAGTTTAGCTATGGTATTCTACCCATTTGTAAGGACTGCAGATGCATCCTTGAAGGACATAGTACAGTTTTGTACCTACCATAAATGTAGATGTCCGAGAGGAATGCATCTGCAGTCAGGATTACCCACCCTCCTTCCCCTCTGAGGTACTCCTAGGGTACTTACCAATCTTCAGCTAGCTTGGGGGGGATCTATTATGGTGTATTTGTTTGTATATATGTACATACATGTTTATTTTGTGTGTTTGCTCTCTACTATTTGGAAACTTTGGCATTTATCCAAATTTAGCCTACCAAGAGGGCACCTGGCATCTGGGGCAAGAAACACTGAGGAAAATGGCGTCGGCTGATGCCTTTATACCCGAATAACTGCCGCAATGACGTCGGGTGAAGTGCGACACCAGCCGAAGCCAGACCCAGACTTTGGAATCCGGCCGACCGAAGGGCTGCCTGACGACAGGACAACCCATTTGTAAGGACTGCAGATGCATTCCTCTCGGACATCTACATTTATGGTAGGTACAAAACTGTACTTTTTGGTTCTTGGTCCTCCCTGGTCTGCTACCCCTAAAAGGTCTAGTGAACCTTATTCCTCTGCTGAGAAATCAGACTCTAATGAGGATTACTTAGCCTATTCTTCCCAATTGCCATCACCCTTGGGCTATGGTTCTGAAAAGGAGTCTTTAAGTCCTGACTACCCTTTGGAAGAATTGTCCTTTGGGATACAGTGGTTCATATGTAGGATTGCTCCCAGGTTTCTGACATCCCGAAAAGATAGTTGCTGCAGATGGACTCCCCTACTCATTTTGCTGTTCCCCCTGTGTTAGCTGCTGTATTGGATTTTCAGCTGCTTCTTATGCTGGTGATTCCCAACTTCCTGCCCGAAAGAAGCCTGACAATTTTTCTAAGGTCCCTGAGTTTTTCAGGTTTCGTTATAAGTGTCCTGATTCTGCTGTGATTTCAGTCTCTGCTGATGAGCCTTCTTGGCTTTTGCCTTCCTCAAAGCTTCTTCCCACAGACAAGGATAGTCAAGTTATGAAGGGGCATTTCCTGCCATTAACTATCAGACTCACATGGCCAGGTATATTTTATCCTTTTTGTTTCAACTGGGAGGGAATGTGTCTGACCTACCTAATTCTGAGGTTAAGTCCCGTTGCTCTTTCTTTTGTGGGGTCCACATCTCATTTGGGTCGTCATTCCATTAAGTGTAATTACAATGCTGCTGATGCCTCCACTAGAGCTGCTGCTTCAGCCTGTCATGAGGCAGTATTCCAGGCTTCATCTTCAAGCTTTGCCCAATGACATTAAGGCTAAGCTTTTGATGCTCCCCTACATAATCAAAATCTCTTTGGTACTCCAGTGGCAGATTTATTTAAGACCTTGCAGGACTAAGGCATGGTCACGAAGGACCTTAAACAGATTCTTCTCTTTCCATTCCTATGTTTGAAGAATTATCCTGCTAAAGCTACCTTTGTTTTTATGCAGCCTCGTCAACACTCCAAAGTTAAAGTCCATAGGTGTGTTTTTTTTTTTTTTCTGACAAAACAATTCAGACACCTAGACCTCAAAAACCTTCCTTTCAGAACAAATCTGCCTCCATTTGTCATTCTGCCTTCCCTTCCCTTCAACAAGGTTCTCATGTCTCTAACTGTATCTGCATGTCTCTGTTTGGCAACAGGTTACGTCAGACCCTAGAGTCCTTTCAGTCATCTTTCAAGGCTTCCTTATGGTATGGAAATCTCTTCTCTACTTTTCCGACATTCCCCCAACCCCTTCAGATCAACTTCCCCATTTTTCAGGAGTGTTGCAGGGTATAAAAGACCAGGGCACAATTCAGCCTCTCCCAGAGGTCCTAAGGGGTATAAGGTTTTATTCCTGGATATTTCTGATTCCCAGAAAAGAGGAGTCCTGCAGGCTTGTGCTAGGCCTTTTCTTTTTGAATACTTTCCTCAAGGTAACCACCTTCAGGATGCTGTCCCACTAGACCCTCTTTTCCCATTTCCTTTCTCAAGCCATATTGTAGTTTCCCTAGATCTGAAAGATGCTTACCTTCATTCACATTCTGTTCAGGAAGTGTTTACATTTCTGTGTTACTTCCTCTCATTTTCAGATCTCTCCTTTGCCCTTTTGTCTTTCCAAGCACCAAGGCTTTACACCAAGTGCCTTGCTCCAGACATAGTTTTCTGCAGGCCTCAAGGAGTACAGATATTTTCTTATCTAATCTGCTCCTTGCAGCTCCCTCTTCTTCCGGACTTCTGCAGGACATGCACTTTACCAGGCTCTTATTGCACAGTCTGGGTTTCACCACCATTCTCCAGAAGTATGTCCTGTTCCCCCTCTTAGGATGACATTTTCCTAGGATACAGGATTCATACTGTTCCAATGCTGGCATCTCTGCCTGCTCCCAAGGTACTGTCCTTGCTTCCTCTGTTTCTCATGCCTGCCAGGGTATTTTTGAGGGCTGTGGAGTTCATGGCCTCGACCATTCCCCATGCTCCCTTTTTCCAACTTCACATGAGAAAATTTCTTTGGTACTTCAGGTCGATGTGGCTTCAGCATTGCCACCTGCTGGAAGTTCTAATTCCCTTACTTCCTTGTCTGAAACTCGAGCTTCAGGGGTGGATTCAACACATGTCTGAATCCAGGCATTCCTTTCCAGCCTCCTGCGCTGTCTCAAGAGCTCTTTACAGATGCTTCAGATGGGTCTATAACAAACTAACGAACTTCCTATTGTGGAAAGGACAAATATCCCAATTCTTCACTGTACCACAATCTCAGAAAAAACACTTCGAGGTCCGGTACTTTCGATATTATGAGCGTTCACAATTTGTACAATTTGCTCTTATAATATGGACCCACTTCAGATCAGGGTGGGGGGCTGCTTCAGGCAGTATGAGGGTTCATGGTCTCTGGCCCCCTCAACAGCAGCTGGATCACAGCAGCATCAAACAAATGTGGGAATTTATCCTTTGCTTTCCAGGCCATTAATTTCCTTTAGTCCCCAGACCTTTTAAGGGTGTATGCAGACAACACCACAGTCATGTAGTACATCAACAAACAGGGTGCAGAAGGTCCTGTCTTCTTTGCAGATTAGCCCTTCAGGCCTGGGACCTAGCTATCCAAATGCAGGTTTCTCTAGAGGCAGTTTACAATCCTTCTGCATAAAACATGATGATGGCAGACTCCCTGAGCAGGTCCAGGGCACACCCTCACGAATGGATGCTTCACAGAAAGATATTTCTGGGCATAGTTCATTAGGGTATTCCTCAAGTGGATCTGTTCCCCTGTCAACAGACAGCTTTCTCACTTTTGTTCCAGAATCTCAAGTTCTCTGGCTTGGAGGGTGAACTGCTTGCCTTTTTCATGGAAGGTGATGTTCCTTTTTGCTTTTCCCCTTCTTCCTCTTCTCAAGAGTTCTGCACAAGATCAAACAGGACTCTCCAAAAATCTTGCAACTCCCTTTTTGTCCAAACAGTACTGGTCCCTCCTCCTTTTGCATCTGGCCAGGGGCAGTCATTACAAGTTACGTCACTGGATGGATCTCACAGAACACAAGGGGTTTCTCCTTCACCTTCATCTGTCCACTCTTCATTTGACACTTTGGGTGATGGGTTTTAATTCCCTTTCGACACCATTTCTCAAATATGTGCTTAAGGATGTTCTTCATGTTTCACTGTTGCAGTCATCACCTGTGGGTTATCCCTTCTGTGGTAGCCCTTGGCCGGCCCGAATACCAGAGTCAGTGTTTTTCCACGTCGGCTGCTGTCGCTTGTTGACTGACATCAGGTCGTCAGTGCTATAAAGCAAGGCAGCCGAAGCCATTACATTAGTCTTTCTTGCCGTGTAGCCCATAGCAGAAGCAGTTTGCAAGTGTGTCGGTCGGTCACTACCAAGGCTTGAATTACAACTGAAAATGTCTAAAGCTAAGTACCCCATTGAGGATCCTTTTTTCTTTCACTAACTGATATCCGAAAAAGTTAACAGTTGTTTCGCCTGTAGGAAGCAGATCCCACACAGAGACTTCCATTTATACTGCGTCACTTGTTTAGGCCCAGACCACGACTTCCCTGTTGCAGTTTCTGTGCCCTCTTTAATGTGAGAACTATTCATCGCAGAGCTCTTATTGTAGACCAGTATTTTCATCTTCCATCTTCGCATTCCAAAATGGCGTCCATCAGCCAACAATCCGTAGACATTCCAAAAAAACATAGAGATAAAGATAGAAACAGACCAGAGAAGGATAAACCTTCTGACGACGCTACTGCTAAGCAGGTCGGCAGTTCTCCGGAATTCAGTGAGGTGCTTTCACAGCCCCTGATGCCAGATACGATATCTACGCAGGCCTCTACCCGAGACCCTTTTGGAGTCTGGTATGCTGCAGAAATCTTCATCTTCTGAGCCTTTGGTTGTCTCTGCCTTGGTTGGGTCTGGAGTTGCAATGCAGGCACCGGCTTCTGAGGAGGCTTTTTGCATTACAGATTCTAGACAAAAAACGACGTCTTCTCATCCTACTAATGTTGCTCTCAGACCTACGGATTCTCTTAGGCATAGAAGCCAAACCACTCCTAGAAAATCTACCTCTAGCCATCATTTTACTCCCACTTCACCACCCCAAGCCAAAATGCTTAAGATGGCGGAGGATCTTATCTCCCTTATCAGGGTAGTCAGGCCACAACTTCTAAAATGAAAAGGCACCCTTCTCCTGAAATAATGACAGAGCAGGATTCTGAGGAATCTGATTATTCAGATTTTGAAGAGGAACAACAACCTCTGACTGCTTATGAGGATTCGGATGCAGAGGAATCTATTCCTTCTGCCTCCCCACCTGTAGACCTTTCCTTTGGGGAAACCCTTCACACTCTCAGGGAACATTTCCACTGGGAATCTCAGGACTTCCCTCAGTCTAAGAAAAGGCTAAGAGAGTTTCTAGACCTGCCCCAGCACAGATCCCTGGCCATCCCGCCTATCTTAGAAATGGTGGGTGATGTTTTCCATGAATCCAACTTAGCCCCTGATGCCCTCCCACTGCTCCCAGTAAACCTGACAGGTATTACAGAGTGCCTGATTCTCTCATGTAACTGTAGAGAAATCCTGCTGCAGACCCAGAGGTCATTACATAGGGAACTAAAGGAGCTAAGGCTAGTTCTGCAAATAAATCCTACTCCTTCTGACAAGGATACAGAGCTCTGACAGATGGGGTAAAAAAGTATACACCTCTGCAATCTTAGCTGTCAGAGCTCTCAACTGTCAGTTCCATGTGTTAAAATTATCAGCAGCACACTTTGGAACTATTAAAGCAAAAGATTTCTACCTCTCCTGACTGTGCTAATTCGAAAGAGTTAGCAGATTTACTGCACTCTACTTCTCAAGTGGCCAAACACTCATTGCACTATGGATATGACGCCCTGGAAGCCTCAAGCAGGGCAGCAGTGTCAGGATCTGTCATTAGGATACATGCATGGTTGAAGGAACAGCCTCTCCCTGATCATGTCAAGTCTACATAAATTGATGCACCCTTGGATAAGGACCGCTTGTTTGGAGTAAAAGCAGAAGAGGTGCTTAAAAAGATGGAAGACAAAGCAAAATCTATGCAAACAGTAAAAGATTTCTTTCAGGTTCAACCTCCTAGGTTCAGCAGGAATTTTCCCTCTTAAGCACTGGTCCTTTCCTCCCTCTAGCAGACAAGGGCAAGGTAAGCTCCACTGGGACCGACCACCCAGGCCTCTATCCCAGGGACAGCAGAGAACCAAACAGTGGACCACTTCCACCCCAAAGGCAGGGAGTCCTAAGCCATCCTTCTATGGCAAAAACTCTCAATGACTCCTCCTCCCCCTCTGCCCTCCTTTCCCTCACCAAAAGCTAGGAGGAGGGCTCTCCCTCTACAAAGAAAATTGGCTTTCTGTAACAAAGGACCAACGGGTCTTAAAGATCATTTTTCAGGGATGCAGATTCTCCTTCAATGACCTCTGAATTCCAAGAGGGTACCCAGACTTGCTTCCAAATCGGTGGGCTGAGGCATTGAAGCAAGTCCAACCTCTTATATCCCAGGGGGCAGTAGAAGCTGTTCCCACAGATCAAACAGGCAAATACTTTTATTCCAGACTATTCCTTGTTCCCAGAAAAGAGGGCACTTGGCACCCCATCCTGGATCTATCCTTTCTGAACACCTCCCTGGTGGTCCCCAAATGCTAAATGCTAACTTTGCAGCAGCTGCTGCCTATGCTGACCAAAAATGCTTGGTTAGTGACCTTAGACCTAAAAGATGCCTACCTCCATATCCCAGTAAGGGAATCCTGCAGGAAATTCCTGAGCTTCAGAGCAGGCTCACAACACTTTCAGTTCTCTGTGCTACCCTTTGGCTTCTGTACTGCTCCCAAGGTATTCACCAAATGCTTACCCCCGGCCATAGCATTTTGCAGACAAAAAATATACAGATTTACCCTTATCTGCATGACTGCATCATTCAGACAGAGTGCAAAGAAAAACTGCTCCAGGGCCTCTTCTTTGTCAAAACCCTCCTAGCTTCCTTAGGGTTCACCATCGAGAAGAAATAAAAGCAAACACACTCCAGGAGTATCATTTTCTTGGGAGCATTGCTGGACACAGCATCCCAAATGGTCTTCCTATCCCCAGAAAAGCAGAGCTTCCTGTCTCTCTACTTTACCCAAATGGCTTCCAGAACTCACCTCACAGTGAAGGGTTTGTGCAAGCCTTGGGGTACATGGCGTCTTGCATCCTTTTAATTCCTGTGGCCAGACTTCACTTGAGAAAACTTCAGTGGTATCTAAAGAACTTTTGGTGCCAGTACTTTCAGTCTCTAGAGACCTCTCTCCCTCTGATCCCCTGTATAAGGGCTGAGTTTCCCTGGTGGGCAGGAGCCTGTGTCAAGAACAAGGGCATTCCCTTCAACTTAGGTCCTACCGGGCAGACTATCACCACTGACACCTCAGACATTGCTTGGGGTGCTCACCTAGCAGGCAGGCGCACCCAAGGTCTTTGGGATGCCCACCATCTCCCCTTACACATCAACCGGAAGAAAATGATGGCAGTACAAAAAGCTCTGACATTCTTCAAACCCCAACTCAGGCCAGGGGTTCTTATCAAAACAGACACCACCACAGTAATGTGGTACATCACAAACGGTGAGCGACCCAATCTTACCCTTAGTGCAGGCTAACCACAAACCTCTGACTGACAGCCTCCTCCATGAGATTACACCTAATAGCCCAATACCTACCAGGGATCAATAACACCCTGGCAGACCACTTGAGCAGAAGCTTACTGGACCCCCACGAATGGCAGCTCCACAGAAAAATCTTCTTGCAAGTCACTCAGGAGTGAGGAACTCCGGAGGTGGGTCTCTTTGCTTCGTACCTCAACCACCAGCTAGAAAAATTCTGTACCAGGGAATATCACCACCTAGCATGGAATGTGGATGCCTTGACCTTCCCCTGGAACTCCCTCTTTGTGTATGCATTCCCTCCTGTGCCTCTTATTCCCAAGGTACTGATCAAGATAAGGGAGGAGAGACCAAAGGCCATCCTCATTGCTCCAGATTGGCCCAGGCAGAATTCTACCCCTTACTGCGGAGCCTGACATCACAGCCTCCCAAGCAGCTTCCCCTGACTTCAGACCTCTTGACTCCGGGGGGTGGATGCTGCACCCAGACTTGCAGACTCTCAGACTGTCAGCATTGCTAATACTCTAAAGCAAACAAGGGGCCCTGTTAAGCAAATTGGTCTTAGACATTATCACAGAGGGCCCAGCACCAGAAAATCTTACACAGGGAAATGGAAAAGATTCTGTTCCTGTAGCCAGTCCAGAGGGGGCATTTCCTCACTACCTTCCATTCCCTTTTATCCTGGAATATCTTGTGGAGTTGCTCAGTAGTGGCCTCTCCTTCTCTTCAGTTAAGATCCACGCCTCAGCCATTTCAGCTCATTTCGATACAGCCCAAGTGCCTGTTTTCACATCCTTTGATTAAACAATTCCTCAGAGGGGCTTCTAATATCAGACCTCCCAGAAGGCCTCCCACGCCAGCCTGGGACCTGAATTATGTTCCGGAAAAACTAACCTTGCCACCCTTCAACCTCTGGCTTCAGCAGAACTGAAATACCTCTCTTGGAAGACTGCTTTCCTACTAGCTGTCACCTCAGCCAGAAGGGTTTCAGAACTTCAGGCATTGATGGCCATTGAACCCTTCATCATTTTCCATGCAGACAGGGTCTTCTTGAGGACTAACCCCTCCTTTATACCCATGGTGGTATCTAATGTGACTCTCGACCAGGCCATACATCTACCCACCTTCTTCCCTAACCCTCAAAACAAGAGGGAAAGAATTCTGCACTCACTAGACATGTACAGACAGCTAAGATACTAACTGGACTGTACTAAACCCTTCAGGAAAACAGACCAACTTCTTGATGATCTTCATGTTTCACTGTTGCAGTCATTATATTTGCGTAATCTGCTGGCAGGTTACCCTCAGCCTGATTAACAAAGTCTTGGGTCCTGCATCGGTTGCTGTCCCTTCTTCCATGACGTCAGGTCGTCAGGGATATAAAACAGTCAGGTCGTCAGGGATATAAAACATGCATCCAACACCATTACATCAGTCTTTCTTGCCGTGCGGTGCCCGAAGCAGTTTGCAAGTGCCGGTCAGCCGACTCCTGAAATTTTCGTTTTCGAGTTTCAGAACTGAAGTCTTCAACTTAAAGCTAATTACCCAGTTGGGGAAACTTTTTCTTGCTCCTTACCGATGTCAGTAACAGTTAATAATTGTATTACTTGTGGAAAGCAAATACCTCGCTAAGATTTTCATTCATACTGTATTCCTTGCCTAGGCCCTTACCACGACGTACCTTGCAGTCGGTTTTGTGCTTTATTTAATCAGCACACTGTCCGTCGTCGGTACATTTTTGCTTCTAAGTATTTCGGTTCTAGGTTTAATTATCCAGAAATGTCATCGGTTAGCCATCCGACTACCAGGATTCCTAAAAAACACAAAGATAAAGACAAAGACAGGCCGCCGAGGTCCAAAACTGCCGATGACGCTTCTCCTAAGACAGACGCCAGTTTGCCAGTACTCAATAAGGTGCTTTCACAGCCCCTGATACCCACTAATTCTGATTTGCAGGCCTCTACTGAGACCCATTCGGAGTCCGGTATGCCGCAAGATGCTTCTTCAACTATGGAACCTGCGGATGTCTCTACCTTGGACGGGTCCGGAGCCGCTGTGCAGGCACCGGCTTCTGAGTGTGTATTCAGGACTACAGTCTTGCATATTAAACCGACTCCACCTTCATTATTAAAGTCTAAATCTCGATCTATGTCAAAAAACAACGCCCAGGCACATGTTCAGGCCCCTATGCCTAAAAAACAAATGATCAAAATGGCTGAAGATTTAATTACTCTAATCAGGGGTAGTCAACCCTCCCCCTCTAAGAGGCCTAGGGCTGAGTTTGATTATGAATCTTCTGATCAGATTTCTGTTTCTTCTGACGACCTGGATTTGTCCGTACCTACTTATGAGGATTCTGATGTAGGGGATTCCATTCCCTCTGTTTCCCCTCCTGAGGATTTTTCCTTTGGGGAAACTTTACATACAATAAGAGAGCATTTCTACTGGGAAAGTCAGGAATTTTCTGATTCGGAAAAGAGGCTTGGGGATTTCCTCCTTCTACCTCAGCATAGGCCTTTGGCCATACCTCCTGTACTAGACATTGTTGATGATGTGTTTTTGAAATCCAGTATGACCCCTGATTCCCTGCCTCCGGCTCCTAGTAAACCTGACAAGATACTACAGGGTTCCTGAGTCCCACAAGTTCCTTTTCAAAAATTCTGTTGCAGATCCAGAAACCATTTCTCAGGGGCCAAAGAGCATTAAAGCTTCTACTGCTAAAAATCCTACCCCTTCTGATAGAGACTCCAGGGTGCTGGATAGATGGGGTAAGAAGGTTTATACTTCTGCAACCTTGGCAATCAGGGCTTTAAACTTCCAATTTCATATGTTATAATATCAACAGCATACGATTGGACTGCTTACACAGGCAATGATGTTGATTCCTGACTGCATGGAAAATAAAGATTTACAGGCTTTATTGCATTCTGCTGAACAAGTTGGAAAACGTATTTTACAATGTGGTTTTGATTCTTTAGAGGCCTCGTGCAGGGCTGCTGTGACTGGGTCTGTGCTTAGAAGGCATGCTTGGCTTAAGGAGCAATCTTTGCCTGAGCATGTTAAAGCGAAATTGTTGGATGCTCCTTTAAATCAGGACCACCTGTCTGGCAATAAGGCTGAAGAAGTTCTAAAAAAGATGGAAGATGAAGCTAAAGCTAAATCTATGCAAACTCTTAAAGATTTCTTACAATTGCAACCTCCACGATTTAGTAGGCGCTGGCCTACTAAGAATTGGTCTTTTCCAGACCCTTCCAGATCCTCTCAAAGCCAAACCCAGACACACCAAAAGCACCAGGTTTCAGTCCCAGAGGACTCTCAGATCTAAGTAATGGGGGGCCTCCACTTCCAAAACTGGAAATATCAAGACACCCCCTATGGTAAACAGTCTCAATGACTTCCTTTTAAAATTTCCAAACACTTACCTTTTAGTCGCCCCTTTGGGGGGAAAGATTGCTCTTCATGCAAAGAACTGGGAACTTATAACCCAGGACAAACGAGTTTTAAATATAGTGTCCCAGGGATACAGATTTCATTTCCGCACATTGCCAACACCAAATGGGTGGCCAGACCTGCCTCCAAATCAGTGGGCAGAGGCTCAAAAACAAGTACTTTCCCTCTTAAACATGGGGGCTATTCAACCAGTACTAGAAGAGGAAAAGGGACAAGGTTCCTATTTCAGGCTTTTTCCGGTACCCAGAAAAGACAAATCATGGCGTCCATTTCTGGACCTGTCTACTCTAAATACCTTTCTAGACATTCCAAAATTCAAGATGTTGACTCTTTACCAGTTACTTCCTATGCTAGGCAAAGATGCCTGGTTGGCAGCTCTAGATTTAAAAGAAGCATACCTGCACATCCCAATCAGGGAATCTTGCAGAAGATATCTACGCTTCAAAGCAGGCTACTTGCATTATCAGTTCTCTGCACTGCCCTTTGGCTTGTCTACTGCACCCAGGGTATTCATAAAGTGCCTGGCTCCAGTTATTGCATTTTGCAGGCAAAGAAATATCCAAATATATCCATACCTGGACCATTGTCTTAATTCAGGCAGAAAACCAGGGCATACTTCTAAATCATCTGGCATTTGTAAAAAGGGTCCTAACTTGTCTGGGGTACACCATAAACGAAAATAAATCTGGTTCCCTCTCAATGGATTACATTCCTGGGTGCAAGCTTGAATACAACTGCCCAGATGGCTTTCCTCATGCCAGAGAAGCAAATTCAATTAGTAACTTACTTCAAACAAGTGGCCACAAAAACCCTGCTATCTGCAAGACAAATACTGCAAGCCTTGGGGTTCATGGCCTCCTGCATTCTTCTAATTCTATATACAAGACTGCATATGAGGAAACTACAGTGGTACTTAAAAAGTCTATGTAGTCAACATTGTCACAGCCTGGAAACCACGATTCCTATCATACCTTGCCTAGGCCTGGAATTCCTATGGTGGGCAAAGGTCTGCCAACAAAACAAGGGACTGCCATTCACACTACCCCCTGCCGCCCAAACCCTAACTACAGATGCGTCAGACTATGCATGGGGGGCTCACCTGGCAGGTAGGTGCATTCAGGGCAAATGGAACCCAAATCAAATGTACCTACATATCAATCAAAAAGAAATGTTAGCTGTACAGAATGCTCTGACATCCTTCAAGGACTACATTCTTCCCGGACAACTAATGGTAAAGATGGACAACACCACGGTTATGTGGTACATAAACAAGCAGGGGGGGGGAGTACACATTCTTACCCCCTCTGCAGACTAGCCATGGCATTGTGTAACACAGCCTTGAGCTACCACGTGCACCTACAAGCTCAATTCCTGCCAGGAAACTTGAATACACTGGCAGACATACTAAGCAGAAATCTCATGGACCCACAAGAGTGGAAACTGGAAACACGGATTTTCAACATGTTGACAAGCAAATGGGGGAGCCCAGACATAGATCTGTTTGCCTTCCCCCAGAACTACCAGTTGGACAAGTTTTGCAAAAGGACTCCCCACAAAAAAGCCAGGAAAGTGGATGCTCTCTCCTTCAGTTGGGTGCAAGCTTGAATACAACTGCCCAGATGGCTTTCCTCATGCCAGAGAAGCAAATTCAATTAGTAACTTACTTCAAACAAGTGGCCACAAAAACCCTGCTATCTGCAAGACAAATACTGCAAGCCTTGGGGTTCATGGCCTCCTGCATTCTTCTAATTCTATATACAAGACTGCATATGAGGAAACTACAGTGGTACTTAAAAAGTCTATGTAGTCAACATTGTCACAGCCTGGAAATCATGATTCCTATCATACCTTGCCTAGGCCTGGAATTCCTATGGTGGGCAAAGGCCTGCCAACAAAACAAGGGACTGCCATTCACACTACCCCCTGCCGCCCAAACCCTAACTACAGATGCGTCAGACTATGCATGGGGGGCTCACCTGGCAGGTAGGTGCATTCAGGTCAAATGGAACCCAAATCAAATGTACCTACATATCAATCAAAAAGAAATGTTAGCTGTACAGAATGCTCTGACAGCCTTCAAGGACTACATTCTTCCCGGACAACTAATTGTAAAGATGGACAACACCACGGTTATGTGGTACATAAACAAGCAGGGGGGTACACATTCTTACCCCCTCTACAGACTAGCCATGGCATTGTGGAACACAGCCTTGAGCTACCAAGTGCACCTACAAGCTCAATTCCTGCCAGGAAACTTGAATACACTGGCAGACGGACTAAGCAGAAATCTCATGGACCCACAAGAGTGAAACTGGAAACACGGATTTTCAACATGTTGACAAGCAAATGGGGGAGCCCAGACATAGATCTATTTGCCTCCCCCCAGAACTACCAGTTGGACAAGTTTTGCAAAAGGACACCCCGCAAAAAAGCCAGGAAAGTGGATGCTTTGTCCTTCAGCTGGAAAAAACTATCAGTTTAGCCTTTCCCCTCTGCCTCTGCTCTCCAAAGTTCTGGTAAAAGTCAAACAGGACAAACCAAGAATGATTTGATTTTGATTGCTCCACACTGGCCATACCAACACTGGTACCCAATCCGCAGTGTGTCACAAATATTTCCATGGCACCTGCCTCAAACCCCGTCCTTGCTGTCTTAGCAGGAGAACCAAATTCTGCACCCTCAGCTTCCAACATTGAATCTTGCAGCCTGGCTCTCACTTAAATTCACCTTTATCATCCCTCAGCAAACCTGTGATGGATGTCATCTTTGAGGCGAGAAGACCTAGTACTAGAAAATCTTATGCTGACAAATGGAAAAGATTCTGTGCCTGGAACCAATCTTTAGAGATGAGCACAGCAGCGCCCAATTTACCTCATATTTTGCAATACTTAACTGAGATGCTTCACAAGGGCCTGTATTTTTCCTCTATTAAAATCCACTCTTCAGCTATTTCAGCTCACTACAACACAGAACCACCCCTCTTCACTCATCCCCTGCTCAAGCAGTATCTCAGAGGGGCTAAGAACTTGAGACCACCCAGGAGAGCTCCTACCCCTGCCTGGGATCATAACTTTGTTTTGGAAAAACTCACTCTACCTCCTTTCGAGCCAGCTGCTATTGCAGACTTAAAATTTCTTTCTTGGAAAACAGCTCTCCTTTTAGCAATCACTTCAGCTAGAAGGATATCGGAATTACAGGCCCTTATGGCATTGGAGCCTTTCATCATCTTTCATGCGGACAGGGTATCTCTGAGGACCAATCCATCCTTCATGCCCAAGGTGATTTTCAGTGTGGCTCTTAATCAGTCCATTCATTTGCCAGCCTTCTTTCCCAATCCACAGAACAAAGGGGAATGGATTCTGCATTCCTTGAATGTGCACAGACAACTTAGATTCTACTTGGACAGGACTAAATCTCGAAGAAAATCTGAACAATTGCTGATAGCATTTGCTGCAGGGGCAGAGGGGAAGGCTATTTCAAAACTAACCATTTCTAAATGGATTAGCCATTGCATTAATTTTTGCTATAAGCACCATGGAAAATCTATTCCCCAGGGGATCAGATCTCACTCCACCAGGGCTGCATCTACTTCTGCAGCCTTTCTCAGAGGTGTTCCTACCCAGGGATATTCTAGAAGCTGCTACCTGGAGTTCTGTACATACTTTCACCAAGCATTATCATTTACCAATTTTCTCTAAATCCAGAGCTGGCTTTACCACTGCTGTCTTGCAGGGCCTTATAGCTAGCCCTAATGCTGTATAATCTCCTCCTCCCAACCATAGCTTTGGGAATCTACCCAAATGTAATGACTGCAACAGTGAAACATGAAGAACATAATACAGTTGTGTACACTTACCGTAAATGTAGATGTTCAAGTGTATTCACTGTTGCAGTCCTGGTTACCCTCCCTCCAGCCCCCTACTTTTCTCTGGCTATACCTCTACCTTCTTTTACTATGCTTAAAAGCCTTTTTTGGCATATTTGCTTTTGGTTGGAGGTATATTTTTGTGTTTTTAATTTTATTTGCTCCCCATTAGGGCACCTGACATCTGGGGCAATTAAAACTGATGTAATGGCATCGGATGCATGTTTTATACTCCTGACTACCTGACATCATGGAAGAGAAGGGACAGCAACTGATGCAGGACCCAAGACTTTGTTAATCAGGCCGACTGAGGCCAACCTGCCAGCAGATTACCCAAATGTAATGACTGCAACAGTGAATACACTCGAACAGCTACATTTATGGTAAGTGTACACAACTGTATTTTAGCATTGCCCCAGGGGCAGAGGGGAAGCCCATTTCCAAGCAAACCATTTCTAAATGGATGTCACACTGCATCCATTTCTGTTGCAGGTTACATTGGAAATCACCCCCTAAGTCTATTCATACCCATTCCACTAGGGCAGGCTCCACTTCCACGGCATTTCTCAGAGGAGTTCCCACCAGGGGCATCTTGAAAGTAGCCACCTGGACCTCTGCCCATACCTTTACAAAGCATTACCACCTATGTCTTTTCTCTAAGGCTAGGGCAGGGTTTGCCTCTGCAGTTCTGCAGGGCAGGCTTACCCATGCCTAGGTCTCTAATCCTTCCACCCCTCTCCTCAGCTTTGGGAATCCTCCCACAGGTGATGACTGCAACAGTGAAACACGAAGAACATAGTACAATTGTGTACACTTACCATTAATGTAGATGTTCGAGTGCATTCACTGTTGCAGTCCTGGTTTCCCACCCTCCTTCCCCCTTATATCCTCTTTCCATAGGGAGACATAAACTTCTTATGGTGGCTTTTAGTCACCAGGACCACTTTACCATATTTTCTTAGGCTTCTGACTGGTTAGGGCAAGAAAAACTGATTTAATGGTGTCTGCTGCCTTGCTTTATGGCACTGATGACCTGATGTTGGTCAACAAGCGTCAGCAGCCGACACGGAAAAACATTGACTCTGGTATTTGGGCCGGCCGAGGGCTACCACAGCAGGGATAACCCCCAAGTGATGACTGCAACAGTGAATACACTCAAACATCTACATTTATGGTTAAGTGTACACAACAGTACTTTCTGTAGGAGGCCAGGAAACCCAACGCCAGAAAAATCATATATCCAGATGATAGAGATTTTCTGTTTGGTGTCCTAAACTTCACTGGTGTCCCTTCTATTACTTTTGTGAACTGCTCCATGCTGGCTTGGTATATTGATGTGTTAAAGCTCCCTTATCTGCCTTTGACTGCACTGTTGGCTCCTTATTTTGAGGTTAACAATTCTAGAATGATGGCGTCCTGATCCTTCAAGAAAGCTCATCCCTCCTTCATGGGACCTTAATTTTGTTCTTGAAAAATTGATCCAGGCTCCTTTAGAGTCTGCTGCTGCTTCTCTGCAACATTTCGTCTTTAAGACTGCATTATTGGTTGCCCTCACTTCCGCTAAGAGTGTGTGTGTGTGAACTCCAAGCTTTGATTGCAGTTTCTCCTTTTTTGATTTTTCATGGGGCAGGATGTGTTTGCCTATGAATCCATCTTTTATGCCCAAGGTGGTCAATGACCTTTCCCTTAATCAGTCATTCCTTCCTTTCCTTCTCTGCAATGTGCTAGTTAAAAGGTTGTACATATATTTGTTCCTCATAGACAGTTAAGGTGTTATCTAGATAAGACAAAGGCTATGTAGATCTGAGCAACTTTTTGTTTCTTTTCATACCAGGATATTGGGTTTGGCTGTTTCTAAGTAAACCATCTCCTCTTGGATTTTGAAAGCTATTTCCTTTTAGTATTCCTTTCATGGCAAACAGTGTTCTGCTTCTGTTCAGCCCAATCCTACCAGGCAGTGGCCTCCTATGGTCTTTCTTCAAGGTTTTATACACCAGTTCCCTCCTTGAAGATGCTATTTGGTCTTCTGTGCACACCTTCACTAAACATTACCAGTTGGATGCCATTTCCAGAGGCAGGGTGGGGTTTCATCAAGGCTGTCCTTCATGGGCTTGTGGAGGGTTCTTCCTAGCCTTCTTCCTCCCATTCCTTACAGTAGCTTTTATACTCTCCCTTCTGTTAAGAATACTGCAACAGTGATATGGAAGGACATAGTACAGTTGTATAAATTCTTATAACAGTGGATATCCTTCTCTTCACTGTTTACTTATTAAGTCCCACCCCCATGCCCCCCCCCCCTTTATTGTGAACATCTGCCTGGCTGAGAGAGCTTTGTCCTTTTCCCCTGGATGTATGTGTTCTTTTTCACAGACTGACTGTTCTGCTGGGGCAATTCAGTTCTTAGTATAGTGTGTTCGTACATTACCTTCATGCCCTACACTGACACAGGGCATGCATCTGACGTACAACATTGGTAAGCATTAAAGGCTTTGGTATATCGGCCGGGCATAGGGTTGTCCTTGGCAGGAGAAAAGAAGGAAATCTACTGTTGTGAGATTTTGCACAACCGTACTTTTTGGGAGTGCACTGATTTGGCAGACATTAAAAATTCCCTAAGGAGAAGGCTATCAGAATTATTGAGTGAGCAAATGGGTGTAACTAAGAAAATGATTTTTTGAGCTATGATACAGAATCGAAGTTGCTTAGACATAGTAAGGCCTTACTTAGTCTAATTATGGTGGCTGCCAAAAGCAATATCTACAAAATAGAAATCATAGTCTAAACCAACTGCATTTGAAGTATTGATTGGAACAGAGAGAAAAGAATTGGAAGGTAGGACCTTTAAAAAAGGGTAGGAACAAATTACATAGAAAAAATGGAAATTGAGAACAATAACTGCAGATTAATGTTTGGAAGAGGAATGAGGTTTAAGGGAAAGCAGGGACTGAGCAAGTTAAGTAACATTAGCTTGATAGTTATTCAAAAGAATGTGTGATGTACAATGTTTGTAAATGGGAACATGTTAAAATGTTTTTTCTTTCTATGAATATATGTTTAGCTATGTCAAAAGTGGCAATTCAGTAAAGGTTTAGCCAGTCCCATACTATTGTTTTACTAGCTTATACAATTCATTTTGTTTGAGGTATTAAACTCTTGAACTCCCTACCTTCAAAACTCACTAATAAGCTTAGCTTACTTTTCTTCAGAAAAGCCCTGAAAGTGTACCTAGTTACTCTTTCTGCTTCCAGATTTATTTAAAGCCACAAGTAACTGTAGGTTAAACACCCGACACTTAAGCTGTGGGCCATGTAATGCATGCAACAGTATATCAGTAAATAAGCCGGACATATCCTGGTCCATGTAGCATGTACATATACCTCAGCCCAACCAAAAACAGAAAGACTGAGTTCTTTTCCTACTGTTTTGCAGTGCCCAAGTTTTGCGCAGACTGCTATTTTAGTCAGTGTTAGAAGCAACACAAAACTTGACAAATCTATGAATTGTTTACCATGATATTTGTAAAATTCTGTCTAAATTTAGTGAATGTATGTATGCATATATACTCATTTTTAAGCAGAGTCATTTTGTGAGAAATTGGCCTTAAAGAGAGTCTCAACTTGTGCTCAAATAATACACCAGTTAAAGGAAGAATCTAGCGTCCTGCAAGTAAAAAATAAAAATGCCTAAAATAGAAAAAAATCTCCAAAGGTAAGATTGTTCATAAAATTACTGATGCCTGCTTAGTGTATGAAATAATTCCCATAGCAATATATTTCATTTTGCCACTGTCTTTCACAAGCACTCTCCCACCTCAATAATTGTAATGACTTGAGTAAAATAGTTAAAGTTCAACTTTGCTGCTTTCATTCCAACACACACACAAACACACACCAGTGTCTATACTGGCCACAATAATATGTTTAATTTTCTTTTTATTTCCTGTCTTTAAGTGCAAACACACACACACAGCCCACAGTACTACAGTAACTAATTATTTTTCAATTTTGCTGCTGACACATCTCCATGCACTCCCGTTGCCACAGAGCACATAGTAATATATTTCATCTTTGTTGTTGCTACTTTCAGGCATCCACATGCACCCTGATAATTACATTGGCCACAGTAATGCATTTCCAGGTTTCCTTTATTGTTATCATTCATAGAATGCACCTACATATCCACTTGCTTTAGTGGCCCTAGTAATATATTGCAGTTTCAGCTTTGCTGCTGTCATTCAAAGACACCCTAACCTCACACCAGTTATTAAAAAGGAGAAAGAAAATGCTTACCGATATCTTGCATAGTAATTGTGAATTGGCAAGAGACTTGTTTGTTCATTCATTCATTCTCCAGGTTTCTGCCTTGTCATAACACAGATGCTGATTAAGATAAAATAGGAAATCAATGAATGAATCATTGAGTGAAAAACATTACTGACATCTCAATATATACAGGTATCTGTGCTTTTTAAATGGAATTTTCATGTAAAAAATCTCTTCATTTGTCTGAGATAGAGTCTGTATGACTATTAGTAGTAATAATATCACACTCTTTGAGAATACAGTTTTTAACAATACTGTAAATGAAAGGGGATATTGTGGCCCACTCCACCCACCTAAACTGAAATAGCCTTAGGTTTGCAATAAACTTGAGAATGTATAAACTACTCTGCTTTTCAGTTAAAACATGAAGTATTTAACACTCTTGATTTAGCTTTGCAGTGCTGTAATTTAATTAAGTGTGCTGAGTCCTGTAGAATTAACCTCTTTTTAGGTGTATCAGAACGGCTACATTTTATAGTAAACCAAATTCATGTTGGGAGGTGGATTGTCATATACCCAGCAGTTAATTGCCTAAGAATGATTGATGTATTTACATGTTGGGAGAGGACTGCTAAACCTTAATCAGTAACAGTTTATTGCTGTATAGTAGATGTTTTAAGTGTTTAAATGAAACTGTGAAAGTCGGTTTCTTTCCTTCCATCCCCTGTAATTATGAAACTGTAAAGCTCCTAATTACAACTGTATTAGATATTCTTCAAAAAATATATATGTATGTATGTGTATATATATATATATATATATATATATATATATATATATATATATATATATATATATATATATATATATATATATATATATATATATATATATATATATATATATATATATATATATATATATATATATATATATATGTGTGTGTGTGTGTGTGTATATATACTCTCTCTTAGAAATGGGTGGTTAATTGGCATTTTTCTTTTTCTCTTTTGACAGGCTTCCGAAATAGGCGACGCTGATGAATTTCCCTGAAGTGATGTGTACTAAGTTTCCTAATTAAGCTAACTTTACCTGCCAACCGTGTTGACCAGCAACCATGCATGGAAGGGGCGAGACATTTGTAATCCAACTTATGGTTTCTTTGACTGATGCTGCATTTTGTCTTGGAAGAGACAGACATTTAGCCACATTCTTCTACCACATGTACTATAAAAGGGGACTATTCTGGCATGTTTATCCCTGCACAGCTGCTCTATTGATAGCTCACTGTACTGTTCGTCAACCAAGATGTATCATTGTAGTGTTCTTTATAAACTGTATTTCTGGGGAGGAAGCTGCTGCAGCTTGGGACATAGAGGAATAATGTCGTCTTTAAATTTTTGTGAGAGTCTCAAAATATGATGTGTCACAGTTAAATGGGTGTGTACAGCATCCATGAAAGTTAATTTGTTGCTGTGTTGGAACTTGTTCAGTCAAGGTGATTGGACTGATTGTTATGTTGAAAAAATTCTTACATATAGGCAATGCCACATTGTTTTCACCCACACACACACACACACACACACACCTATCTGTTATAACTTAGGTTACAAAACCTTGGAGTTGGATGGTTTAGATTGAAAGCAGTCTGTTCTTATTGATTAAATGGGTTTTAGAACAGTTAATGATGTGAACACATGCCATTATAAAATTGTGGATTAAATACTCAACTAATGTGCTGGCACTGTTCTATATATGATACAAGATTGAATGGTTGTGAATGCCCACCACATAGTTTGATGCTTTGCGAAGAGATATGTTAGGACCTGGGAAGACCAATATTTGTTAGGGATTATTTTATGTTTATATAATTTGTCCTGACTGGTAAGTATTTGCAAGAAAAAAGACCAACATTAGACTTTTCTTTCTGAATCATAATTAATCATCTCAGTGTCATTACAGCTCAGTATTTTAGAAAAGGCAGGTAAAATGGGTTGTCTATGACCTTGTTATAATTTCCCGTAGGTGGTCTATCTTTTTTCTACAATGTCTCATATCTAAACTAAGATTGAATATTTGCTGGGGATTTAGTGTTGTGGCTGCTGAATACAGATAACTGGAAATCCCACGATCACAGACATTGAGAGTTACAGTAGCCTTTTATAAATATTCAAAATACGTAGACTAAAGTATTTCCTCCTGATGGATCTATGAAATCTGCATTTTACCTCAAGTACTTACTTAGTATCTCATGATGTATCGCACCTCTTGATAGAGCATGTTTTGTTAATGATACCATTTTGTAAATTATACCATTGTTTTGTTTCGGGCATGATTTGCTTAATCAGTTACCTTTAGTTTTGTGTTAAAAGTTTGGAAAGCCAGTTTTCTGTGTTATTTGTTAAGTCTTTTGCTCCCCAAGTAGAGGAATCTGTTTGGCAGTTGTATTTCATTTGTGTGTCACAAAACAGGTGGCTGCATACAATGACTGTCATTACCATTTATGATCTAACACTTTGGGGTTTTGGCTTGTACATATAATATTTGATCTCTCTTCCAAGCACATAATTCCAAATGAAGGTGTGACTGTTCAAACATTCATTCGCTTTATCCTGTTTTATCTGTACAACTTGTTTGCTCACAAAAGCCAGTGATTGTGGAAACACTTGTAGATTGTTCATTGCCAGATGAGCTGAGGTAAATGTCTTCATCCATGTTAGAGGAAATAAACCTGTAAAATCACTGGAAAAGATAGCCTGTAATTTACATTAATCCACTGGCACATTTTTATGCTTATCACAATCTATGATCACTGCTGCATGGTTGTCTCCAAAAATCGTAATTCAAATACCCAGGTTGTCCATCAACAGTTACCTTCCTGACAGCCTGTCAAAGCTGCAAAAGACCTACTGTTTCTCATACCAAGTCATAGACTGAACCTGAATCACTTCCGTTCACCATGCGCTTAGTCAGCCACTGACAGTTGCAATCTGTATACCTTTTCAATGACCACTAATCTTTTAGAAAATCCCATCCGTCATACAATCATGTTTTCACAAACTGCAAACAGTAAAAATGTATTCATCTCCAAAGATACCACCCAGATCCAACTTTTTCCTTACCTTATGCTCCAGTGTTTCCAACTTCTGTTCAGTATAAACTATTTAGCTGCTTAATTCCATTGATTTACACTGTGTATCCTTCCCCCTTCAATCAAAAGTCAAAATGTTATATAGCATGTTATAAACTCTATAGAATCATCTACTGATTACTGAAGCTGTTTACCAAAATCTCCCAAAAATACAGACACCACGATGTGACATAGGCTGAAATGCATATGACAAGAAACAACTGTATAAAAGGTCAGCCTGCCAGACAGTGTGTGCATGTAACACAGTAACTGGAGCTAGATACTTAAAAAAAACTGTTGCAAATAAAATGTGTGAATAAATAACTTTTTAACATGAGCCTTTCGATATTATCTTTAAATGTTAGCAGTCTCGCAGATATATATACAAAAGAAAGACCAGTGAACTAGATTAAAATGTGGAGTACAAGTAGCTGTGCTACAGGAGACACATTTGGGAAGAAATGTGGGTTTGATAAAAAAAGGTTTTCAGTATAGTTATTCAGCGAGATACCTGGGACAAAGGAAAAGAGGAGTACTTAGCAAGAGGAGCTCCAATAGTGATAGAAGAGGATAAAAAAAGTAATGGTAACTATGTAGCGCTAAGGGGCTACTGGCAAGGCAGGAGGATTACACTGGTATGTATTTATATACAAGCAGTTCCCTTAAACACATTCAAAGGTCCAACAACAAAAAATAAAACCTGAAGCAACTACCTGCATACAAGAACACAGAGAGTTGAAATTCGTACAAACCAGTAAAAGCCACTGCAAGTTCTACTTTTATCAACAGACTGTGGGAAGTGTAAGTCTATTATTAGCTTTTCTCTGTGATACTCCTACTGATTCTTCTACTGTGCACACTACTGGGCCCACCCCCCTTTTTCCTCTCATTTACTGTAACAAATATATACATTTTTCCATAACTTTGCATTTATTTTGTATTCTTATATTTTATTTATCTTGTATATCACATTTCTTTTATATTCTTATATTTTATTCTCCTGTTTATTGTAACAAATATATAGCTTCCCCAAAGCTTTACATTTATTTTATGTTCTACTTCCCTGATGCTCTACTAAGTCTGCTTTTGAATTCACACAGATAAACAGACACCTTTAGGTACTGACCTGGGCCAGCTGGTTGATTGTTTTTCTCTTCTCACAGCTTTCTCCAGTCCTGGTCCATAGCCCCCCCCCCTTTTTCTTGTTCTCCTAACATAATTCTGGTGTAAGTTTTCTATCCCGGTCAAACCTGTTTTCTCCCAGCTTTCTCCAAGCCCTGGCTCTTAGCCTCCCCCCTTCTCTCATTCTCCTAACATAATCTTATTATAAGCTTTCCAGCCCTGTCAATCCTGTCTATTCCCTCCCTCTTCCTCTTGAGAGTTTACTTATTCCTCCCCTGAGCTGAGGCGCCATCTTTAAATACTGAAAACCCCTGCCTGACTACACTCTGTTTCTGTCTGTCCCACGGCCGTTCCTCAGTAGTGTGCACTTACTGCATGTCCCTTTCTAAAACCCCTGGCGTAACCACATTATTTTCCTACTTCTCAGTGAACTGCAGCTCCCCATTGGGGAATAAAAAATAAAAACAAACAGAAAGGTGACATTCAAACCAAAACGATAGGCTGCCCTATTTCTGTAGTGGCTAACCTTCTCACTGTTTGTTTTCTGTTTGGCAGCCGCTGCTCCTCCCGGAAGGTAGTTCTCCTCCAATATAAAATGAAACCTATATACTTGATGATACCAACATCAACTGGAATACTATTAACTCTGAAGCCCCATCCCACACAATCAATCTGTACAACTTCTCCCAACTAATTCAATCTCCAACCAGACCACATAAAGATAGTACCTCTGGTACCATCATTGACTGGATCCTAATAACTCACCCAAACCTTATCACCTAAGCCGGAACATTACCTGATCCTGTCAGCGATCGCCTACCAGTCTTTGCCAACAGTCTCCCATCTCCACTGCATAACCACCACCACTACTTCCAAACCCACAACCTCTCCTCTTTCGACCCTCTAACTTTCTCCGAATGCTTAAAGCAATACCGACTGGTCCCCTGTAAAAACCCTTCCTCTAGATGGTGCCATTTCCTATTTTAACCACTCATTCCTAACCCGTCTCAATCAGCAAGCCCCCCCCCCCGAACCATACACATCAAAACCAATCCCTGCCCATGGTTATCAAAAGATACTAAACTAGCCTTGCACCAAAGGGACAAAAAATGGAAACAATATCATAAACATAAAAACCCTAACACCCTCCTAGAGTATGAGCAACTATGAAACTCTGCAAAAATAACTAATAATTAAAGACCACAAAGCCCCAATACTCCAAATTCCAGTCCTTGCACTCAACAAATCCCAAAAAATTATGGGACTCCATCTCATCCATGCTGCATCTTGGCAACAAAGAAAACCCCTGCCCAGACCCCCAACCTCTCCAACGTTGAAACAGCCAGCCAGTTCAACTCATTCTTTATAAACTGCATAGCTAAACTGTCAGCCTCCTTCCCACCCCCTCCTCCACCACCACCCCCTCTTGCCCCAACCACCACCCCAGTCATCAACCTTCCTTCACATCCCTCTGCCCATCCCCACAAACATTATAAAAAGACCTCCTCAAACTCAAACCCTGACGCAATGCACCCGACATCCTTCCACCCACCTTCCTCAAACAATCTGCACACAGCATTGCCTATCTCATCTCTATTCTTATAAATAGCTCCATACAAGAATCATACGTCTCTTCTATCTGGCACCATGCTTACATCATCCCCCTCCACAAAGGTGGCAAAAATACAGATACCACCAACGTCAGGCCTATTGCCATCCTTTCCCCTCTTTCTAAAATACTAGAGAAAACAATACAAGCAGAACCCATGGCAAACCTAACACTAAACAATCTCCTGTCCCCTACCCAACACAGCTTCCTTCCTGGCCACAGCACCATGACTGCCCCTCTTTCCTTTCTTGAAACCATAAACCTTGAACACGACTCAGGCAAATTCATATCCACACTATTCCTAGATCTGTCAATGGACCATCTCACACACCCTACTTATATCCCAACTCTCCACCCTACACCTCTCTCCCACCACCATTGGCTGGTTTTCCAGCTACTTGTCCATTTGCCAACAAGCTGTCCTATGGAAAACTTCAACCTCCCCCTTCTTTCCCACACCCACAGGTGTCCCACAAGGTTCTGTTCTTGGCCCTGTTCTTTTAAATCTGTTCATTAACAATTTTCACCAATCCATCCCAGACTCCTCTGTCATCCAATATGCAGATGACTCAATCATCTGCTCAGCCTTCTCCCCCTCCGAGCTCGTAGCAAAAACCAAACTAGCCTTCTCCAAAACAGAAACCTGGATGCAGTCTTAACCACCTGGCACTAAATGCAAATAAAATGAAACTGTTTTTTCCCCCTACCAAAAACTCCATTGACAAATCCACATTCACCATACAGAGCCAAAACTACACCCTCCTTGAAATTGTTACCAACACCAAGCTTCTTGGCATCATTATTGATAAAGAACTAAAATTTCACACCCACATCTGCTCCGCAATCAAGAAAACCCACCAAAAGCTAGGTCTCCTGTAGAGGTGCAACCTCTTCCTAAGTCCTTCTACCAGTCACACTCTTGCATCCACCTTTCTACTCCCCTCCCTTATGTGTGGTGCCCCTCTTTTCACCTGTCTCCATCTTGCCCTTTAGTCCAAATTTGAATCCTCCTATCACAAGATCTCCAAATTTTCAACCAATTCAAAAAACTCATCCCACCGCTGCCACTTTCTCCTCACCCTCAACTGGCTTGAACTACCTCAGTTACCTACAACTCACCATTGCCCACAAGCTCATCTTTAAACCTGCCAACTGCCCAGTTCTCTCTACTTCCTTAAAACCTTACATTCCCAACCGCTCACTCAGATCCAAAAAGCAAAATCTCCTTCAGGTCCACAAACCTGCACGACCTCCTGGCCATCTACTGCTGTCCCACTCCTTAGCTAAACATTGGAACTCTCTCCCCACACACCCACGCAAAATACCTAACCATACAAATTTCAAATCTCAGCTACTCTCTCCATCTTTCTTCCAAATGGGAATGCCCATGCCACGCTCCAACTTAACCCCCCCCCCATTCCACCTTGCACTGACTCATCCAGCTACTTCTACTATTACTTCATCCCACCCAAAACAATCCCTCCCCTACCAAAAAATATTTTTCTCTCTTAATATCTATTGTACTGTACTTTCCAATCTCAAATATACTATTACCCTCTCCATGCATAATATCTTCCTAACATACTAATGGCTAGTAGCTATATATTTTGAAATGTTAAACCTTCAATTGAGTTTATAACAAAAATACTCAATTTATGTAAATGTTGAAATTTCTGTATTGAATTTTGTTGTTTCATTTCTGTAACATTGTGACAAGCCAATTGCAAATCTCATGGAGCTTATCTGTAAATGTTTAATTAGCTCTATGAACTATGTCCTTTTGTAACATGTGAAATGTAGCTTGCAGTTATTGTGGAGCTTTTCTCCCCAGGCCTCCACTGAAAATGGGCTGCTTTTGGCCCAGTTGACTTCCCCAGTCATCAAACTTTAAATAAAAATAAATAAGTATTCCAGCTAAAACTGCTATAATGGAGCTTTAAAAAAATTCTGGGAGAAATAATCAGTTTTCAGCAAGGAATACTACTTATAGTTGGGGAGTGGAAGTTGATTTGAAGAGAGATGATGTGTCTGGGGAGCCCAGAAGGGGAAAATATAACAAAGGAGGGTAGATTTTTGAAGAAATTTATGAAAATATTTGGCACAGAAGATGTGAATTCAGTAGTAGGAGTTTGGAGTGAATTTACATAATTCCCAAGATGCATATTATTCCCCAAAACATTATCCTTAGGTTTCAGCTCCGTGCAACCCTTGGCATAGTGTGCCTGCCATTACCTTCACAGTCTACACACGAGTGTCCCCCACACCCACCCTCAAGCTGGGTTTTGAAGAGTGTTCTGTCTTCTGTTGCTGTCTTATCTTACTGGATTCAGACAAACAATGTTTGTTTGTGTCTTTCGGCTTTTCTGGTTAGGGGTCACCACAGTGGAACTCCGGTCCGCTAATGATTGGCAGTTGATTTTTACGTACCGGCTTGCCAGGCCTGACAAACAACCTTCAATGAAGGTACGCCAATTCATGCACATCTCCACGCAGAAGATGCTCTAGCTGAGAATCGAACGGACAGCGTCTTACTGTGAGGCGACAATGCTAAATAACTATAAAGAGCAAAGCGAACACCAATCCTGCAATTACCCTTACAGTCATCTACACATGACTGCCCCCCCCAAGCTGGGTTTTGAAGTGTGTTCTGATTTCTGCTGCTACCTTATCATACAGGACTCATATAAACAATGAATAACTGTAAAGAGCAAACAGAGCACTAATCCTGCAGTGTAGGTTTTGTCTTCAGCAGTACTGCTTACACTAACATTTTTAACTCTAAAAGGTAAATATAGCAAGGTTGTGGCACTCACATTGGCTGGGATGCTGTAGCTATTAACCACCCATCTCCCTCCATATAATTTAGTCTTTGATTTGTCATCTTCTAAATGAGTAGAGTAGGCTGTTAGTGCTGTTTCTTGTAACTATCTAGCCAAATACCATAATTACTTATTTTCCTTACACTTTTCCTAGATAGGGATACTAAGGAAGTAACGCCATCTGTTAATGCAGCCCATACCTGTTGACCACCATTTTACTGATTAGTTTTTATTTTGGTTTGGTGCTTGGTGGGCACGGGTTCTGCCCACTCTGTTCGCCCTCACTGAGATGGGGCTTACTCCACTCCCCTACCCCTTAATTCCACCCACCCCCACTACCCCTAAACTTTTAACTCTTAGCCACACCCATAACTTCAAACTCACCAGTAACTTTCCTCTCAGATCATCTCTTCACCTGACCTCTCCTTTCTACCTGCTGTTTTATAACCCTGCCCTCTTACACTCCCCTTACATTTTACTTCACTACAACTCTTATCTCCTCCTCTACCCTATTTCCTAAAGTCCAAAACACTTTTTATACAGTATTCTGCACTGCACCTACCCCAACTATTCTGTCCTCATATTACACCTTACTCATACTAGTATTAACCACAACCTGTTCTCTACTGTGTCCCTCACATTCACACATCTACTACGTAATATGCTTAATTTGAAGTTGTTCATCTTCTTCCTATTCATCACTGATGTTTCCGAGCCCTCTGAACCAAGTCGGCCTTATACCAAGCTTGCATGCACCAAAAACACTCGAGCTAAGCTACTACCCACAATGCCCTTTACTTAGTTACCTCAGATCTCGTTTGCCGCACAGTCATATAGCAACGTTTCACTGAGCTCTCCAGCTAAGTGATTTATCTTATTTACAAGTTTTTGTAAAAAATGTTTTCCAGTTTCTAGTTTGTTCTTTGATATCTCTATTTTCTCAACTCTGCCGACCGGTATCTCTCTCTTACCATTGTTGGTATTTTCTAACTTTCTACCCTTGTGGTATCTTATTATCTTTGTTGGTATTTCCTATCTTTCTTTACTTCTTCATTTCCTCCACTTTCCTCACGCTTCCCTTTTGTGTGAGAGTGTGTTTTGTTATGTCTGAGAAGGGAGCTACGGGTTTAAACACTGCTCTTCTTGCAGTGGTAAACTTCCGAATAGCGACCTCCATGAAGAGTGTGTGTACTGTTCGGGGGTTCTGCATTTGTCGGCAAAACCGACTACGGCGCCATCTACTACCTCTGTTCCGATCAGTTTGTCTGTCTGTCTCGGCACTGACATTGCTCATTTCCTCTCCGAAGCCGGTTCCAACAAATTCAGAGCCGTTTTTGACATCCACCCCAGTTGCGACTTTGGCTACGAGCCCATTCTCGGCTCCAACCATACCATTGTTGCTGGTTTCTAAATTGGAATCATCGGTGCCGTTCTGTGATACACCAAGGTCCTGATACTCATTGACTGTGACCCATTTGCCGGACAAGCCTGCAGCCCCTTTTTGGACCGGCCTGATTCCCCCTCGGGGGCATCGGTGAGATCCACCAGGAGCCTTTCAGAATTGGATGTGGTGTGCCTTTTTGACCGGTTGCTGACCGCCAGGGGAATTTCAAATTTGCCTAGACCCTGTCCCACTCCAGGCTTTGGGTCTATTACTCCAGCAACCCCTACATACTCTCCTCCCTTAGATCCCTCCGTTCCAAGGCTCATATATCCAGCGATGTTCATCGTGTTTCACTGTTGCAGTCATTACACTTGGGTTATCCTGCTGGCAGGCGACCTGCAGTCGGCCCGAGTTCCAAAGTCTTGGTCCGGCGTTGGTTGCTGTCGCCTCTTCCCTGACGTCAGTGTGCCAGGGGTGTAAAAGTTGCAACCGACGCCATTTTCTTCAGTCTTTCTTGCCGCGTGGTGCCCAAAGCAAAAGCAGTTCGCAAGTGCCGGTCAGCCGACTCCTGAGATTTTCAAAATTGAATTTCAGAACCGAAGTCTTCAGTAAAGCTAATTACCCCATTGGGGAAACTTTTTCTTGCTCCAGACCGATGTCAGTAAAAGTTAATAATTGTATTTCTTGTGGGAAGCAAATACCTCATAAGGACTTTCACTCTTACTGCATTCCTTGTAGTTGTCGGTTTTGTGCTAGATTCAATAAACGCACTATTAAACGTCTGTTTGATTTTGCTTTACATTATTTTGGACAAAGATTTAATTATATAATGCCGTAGGAACAACCGACGACCGAAATGTACAAAAAACGCAAAGACAAAGAAAAAGACAGGCATCGAGGTCCAAAACCGATGAAGCCTCTTCTAGGCCAGTCACCGGTCCTCAGTGAGGCGCTTTCGCAGCCCCTGACACCCGCTACTTCAGAGCCACAGGCCCTAACCGACAGCCACATGGAGACACCGAGGCCTGTGGAAACTCGAGGTATTGGGCCTACGGAAACTCTACCCTCAGATGGATCTGGAGCTGCTGAGCAGGCACCAGATTCTGAGAGTGTTTTCAGACCTTCACAGCTTACAATTAAGGCTACTATAGCAGCAAAGGCAAAGTCAAAAACACCATTAAAGACAAGGAAACAAGTGCAGCATTCTCCAGAACAGTCATCCATGCCGAAGACCTTATTACTTTAATCAGGGGTTCCCATCCCCCTCTTGAGAAAAGGCCTAGGCAAGACACTGATTATGATTCCTCTGATCAGGTTTCCATTTCCTCTGATTCTTCTTCTGATCAGGGCTATTCTCTCCCTCCCTATGAGGACTCTGATGCTGAAGAGTCCATTCCTTCAGCCTCACCGCCTGAGGATTCTTTTGGGGAAACCCTGCACACCATGAGGGAGCATTTCCACTGGGCCAGGATTACTCAGAATCCAAGAAAAGGCTCAGAGATTTCCTTTTATTGCCTCAGCACAGGACCCTGGCTATCCCTCCTGTGCTTGATATTGTAGATTGTTTTTTCTGAATCCAGATTCTTTACCCCCTGCTCCAGTAAAGCCAGATAGATACTACAAGGTTCCTGACTCTCATAAAATTTCTTTATAAAAACCCCGCTGCAGACCCAGGAACAATTTCTCAGGGTCCTAAAGGGGTTAAAGCTTCCACTGCCAAGAATCCTGTCCCCTCAGATAGGAATTCCAGATCTCTGGACAGATGGGGGAAAAAAGTTTACACTTCTGCTACTTTAGCTGTAAGAGCTTTAAACTGTCAGTTTCACATGCTTAAATATCAACAGTATCTCATGTCATTGTTAAAGCAGAAAATGGTTACAAATATAGAAAGTCCTGACAGTAAAGAAATGCAGGATTTATTGCATGCAGTTGAACAAGTGGGAAAGCATACTCTCCATTGTGGTTTTGATTCATTAGAGGCTTCTTTTAGAGCTGCAGTTACAGGCTCAGTAATTCGAAGACATGCTTGGTTAAAAGAACAAAGTTTACCTGACCGTGTTAAAGTAAAATTATTGGATGCTCCACTACAGCATGATACTTTGTTTGGTGTTAAGGCAGAAGAGGTGTTAACGAAAATGGAGGATAAAGCAAAGTCAATGCAAATGGTGAAAGATTTCTTACAGGTTCAACCACCTAGATTTAGCAGAAACTGGCCTTCGAAAAATTGGTCTTTCCAGTGTCAGACAGGCCACAAAGAGGCAGATACAGATGCCCAAGAGGCAGATCTCAGCCCCAAGGCTCCTACAGACCTAAACAGTGGGGTGCTTCAGCCCCCAAAGGAGGAGAAGACAATTCACAACCTTATAGGAAACGGTCACAATGACTTCCCTCTGCAAATGCCAAGCTCTTACCAGTTGACAGCACCCCTAGGGGGAAAGCTAGCACTTTTCTCAAAAAATTGGCACTTGATCACCCAAGACCAATGGGTGCTGAATATAGTTTCTCAGGGGTACAGGTTCCACTTCCACACGCTTCCAAAACCAAAAGGTATGCCAAACCTGCCAGAAAACCAATGGGCAGAGGCACAAAAACAGATTGCTGCTCTTATGGATATGGGAGCTATTCAAAAAGTTCCACAAGAAGAACAGGAGCAAGGATTTTACTCAAGACTTTTCTTGGTACCCAAAAAATACAAAGCCTAGAGACCAATACTGGACCTGTCAATCCTGAATACTTTCCTGGATGTTCCAAAATTCAAAATGTTAACACTTCAACAACTTCTGCCCATGCTGGACAAGGAGGCTTGGCTAGTTACTTTGGATCTCAAGGAGAGGCATACCTGCACATCCCAATTAGACAATCGTGCATAAGATATCTCAGATTTATAGCAGGCTCAATGCATTACCAATTCTCTGCACTGCCCTTTGGCTTATCTACTGCACCCAGGGCCTTCACAAAATGCCTGGCACCAGTAATTGCATTTTGCAGACAAAAAGGAATTCAAATATATCCCTACTTGGATGACTGCCTTATTCAAGCAGAGAGCAAGGACATTCTTCTAAAGCTCCTGGCGTTTGTAAAAAGATTGCTAACTTGCCAAGGGTACACAGTAAACGAAAAGAAATCAAAACTAGTGGCCCTCTCAAGAGATAATATTCCTGGGTGCAAGCTTAAATACAACTGCCCAGATGGCTTATCTCATGCCAGACAAACAAAGGCAACTGACTCATTACTTTCAAATGATGGCAACAAAGACCCAGCTCCCTGCAAGAAAAATTCTGCAGGCCCTGGGTTTCATGGCATCCTGCATTCTACTAATTCCATATGCAAAACTGCATATGAGGAAACTACAATGGTATCTAAAAAGTGTTTGAACTCAGCATTGTCACAGCCTAGAGACAATAATAACCTTCATTCCTGCCTACAACAGGAGTTTCGATGGTGGTCCCAGGCCTGTCACCACAACAAGGGACAGCCTTTCAGCTTACCTACAGCCAGGCAGACAATAACAACGGATGCATCGGATTACGCTTGGGGGGCACATATGGCAGGAAAATTTATTCAAGCACGTGGCCCAAGGAGCAAATGCATCTTCACATCAATTAAAAAGAGATGCTAGCCGTACAGAAAGCCCTGACAGCCTTCAAGGACCTAATACATCCAGGACAACTACTAATAAAGACGGACAATACCACAGTTATGTGGTACATAAGTAAGGGGGCACACATTCCTACCCCCTATGCAGACAAGCCATGATTTTGTGGAATACAGCACTGACCTACCAGGTACATCTGCAAGCACAATTCCTGCCAGGAACAAAAAAATACACTGGCAGATGAACTAAGCAGAAATCTCATGGATCCTCATGAATGGAAGCTAAATCCACAAGTGTTCAACATGATAACAAGGAAATGGGGACGCCCAGACATAGATTTTTTTTGCCTCCCCTCACAATTACCAAATACAGAAATTTTGCACAAGGACTTATCACTCTCAAGCATGGAAAGTGGATGCTCTATCATTCAGCTGGAAAAACCTGACAGTCTGTGCCTTCCCTCTGATGCCTCTTCTCACCAAGGTGCTTCTAAAAGTCAGACAAGAGAGGCCAAAAATTATACTGATTGCACCAGACTGGCCACACCAGCACTGGTACCCAATCCTAAAAACTTTGTCCCAAGGCCCACCTTGTCCTCTACCTCAAATCACTCATCTTCTGACACAGCAAAACAATCAGATTCTGCACAGTCAACTCAGAACCTTAAACCTGGCAGCATGGCAGATAATGTAGCCACTCAGACTGCACCTCTCTCTAAAGTTGTTATGGATGTAATTTTGGAAGCCAGGAGGCCCAGCACTAGGAAATCTTGTGCAGAAAAATGGAAGAGATTCTGTGATTGGAACCAGGCACAAGGGCTCGACCCACTGGTCCATAATATACCTCAGATTTTGCAATACCAGACTGAGATGTTGGACAAAGGCCTATCTTTTTCATCTATTAAAATCCATGCCTCTGCCATTTCAGCTCATTACAATACGGATCCTCCTATTTTTTCACATCCTCTACTACGACAGTACCTCAGAGGGGCAAAGAATATAAGATCCCCTAGAAGAGCACCAGTACCTACTTGGGACCTCAATTTTGTTTAAGAAAAACTAACACTGCCTCCATTTGAACCAGCCAGTACAGCTGATCTAAAATTCTTGTCATGGAAAACTGCTCTGCTCCTAGCAATAACTTCAGCAATAAGAATCTCAGAGTTACAGGCATTGATGGCCGTGGAACCTTTCCTCATTTTTCATCAGGACAGGGTTTCTCTTAGGACAAACCCAACATTCATGCCAAAAGTGGTCTCCAATGTGGCCTTAAACCAAACCATTAATTTACCTACTTTCTACCCAAATCCCCAGAATAAAGGGGAAGGACTTCTGCACGCTTTGGATATACACAGGCAGCTACGATTTTACTTGGACAAAACAAAAGCTTTCAGAAAAACTGAGCAACTGTTTGTAGCTTATGCTGCAGGATCACAAGGAAATCCTATTACAAAGCAGACAATCTCCAAATGGATAGGACACTGCATCTGCTTCTGTTATGCACAACATGGCAAATCTGTGCCTAAGGGCATTAGGCCTCATTCTACCAGAGCAGCAGCCACTTCAGCAGCTTTCCTCAGAGGGGAACCAACCAAAGACATCTTAGAAGCTGCAACCTGGAGCTCAGTGCACACTTTTACCAAGCACTACCACCTACCTCTCTACTCCAAATCCAGAGCAGGCTTTGCAACTGCAGTTCTGCAGGGCTTGTTAGCCTCGCCAAATCCAGTCTAGACCCAGCCACCCAACCTCAGCTTTGGGTTTCTACTCAAGTGTAATGACTGCAACAGTGAAACATGATGAACAAAGTACAGTTGTGTACCTACCATAAATGTAGATGTTCAAGTGTATTCACTGTTGCAGTCCAGGTTACCCACCCACCATCCCCCTCTTTGCTGGGACTATTCTGTACTTCTCAACTCTATACAACCTATGTGGTGTATTTGCTTGTAGATGAAGTAAATGTTTATAGTAATATATACTTGGTTGTTTGGCATATTTTTATCTTTTCAGCCTTCCTATCTTGGGGCACCTGACATCTGGGGCAAGAAAAACTGAAGAAAATGGTGTCGCACTGACGTCAGGGAAGAGGCGACAGCAACCGACGCCGGACCAAGACTTTGGAACTCGGGCTGACTGCGGGTCGCCTGCCAGCAGGATAACCCAGGTGTAATGACTGCAACAGTGAATACACTCTAACATCTACATTTATGGTAGGTACACAACTGTACTTTTTCTAGAGGACCCCCTCCCTTAGTGCTGACGACAGTGTTTGAGGCCCCAAGACCCCTTTGGGTGTCTGTTCCATCAGAACCCACCCTCCCTCAATCTCATGCATGGGGGGTGGAACCTCTGGTTCCGGTATCTGTTCCAACTGTGTTGTTGGTCCCGACTTTGGATCAGAGGGTGACTACCGGTCCGAGTTTGCTTGAGGCTGCATCCCCAGGGGTAGACCGTGCAGAGCGGGGTGTGACCCCAGTTCCGATTGTCTTCTTCGGTTCCGGGCTCACGCTTCTCTTCGGGCGGGCCCGCTTTCCGGGTGATGGAGGGGGTGCTTGCTTCTAGCAATCCTCCAATGTTGGTTATCCCCCCAGTTCCTTCTGAGCCGCAGCTGTCAAAGGCCACCTCCCCAGGACTCCGAGAGCACAAGGCCCCGGAAACCCCTGCCCCAGGGTATTCCCCTTTCTGTGTCTTCTTCGGATGCTCCCACCGAAGAACCCCCTCGGAAACGGTTATGTAAGGAGAAACACATGGACTCCACAGAGGAGTCCCTAATGGAAGATATGGACTACGATGATGGGGAAGGATCCCCACGGTCACCCCCTGAGGATGTCTCCTTCAGAGACATCATGGGAATCTTGAAATAGAGGGGTGACTGGAAGCCCTCCAATCCTTCCTCAGAGGAATCCATATTCCTGCAGGCCTTTCGCTCTCGGCCCTCTACTTCATGGGTGACCCCCATCTGCCGATGAGTTGGTTAAGCTCTTCATGCACCGGGCATGGAAGAACCCGGACTCCATTGAGGCCATCCCCAGGAGATCAGACAAGGTACTCTCCCCTCCAGAGGATCAACCCCATTGGTCTAGAGGTTTGCCAGTGGACACTATGGTGGTGGCAGCAGCCACGAAAAAAGACCTTGCTGAAGAGAGTTTGTTCACCCGCCCAACAGAGAGTCCCGGACATTGGACAGGTTAGGGAAGCAAGTTTTTGCATCAGCAACCTTTGCAGTTAGGTCTCTGAACTTTTTGGCACATTTTACGAGGCTCCAGAGTGATCTCATCTCCAAACTCTCCGGAACCCTCACGGGCCAAGTATCAGATGGAGCACGAGATAAAGTTGCTTCCCAACTTGCCACCCTAGAGCCAATATCCAATTCATCCATGAGGCTGCTGTCACACGCAACCAAAGAAGCAGCTAGAGCTGCGGGGGCAGGCGTAGCCATGAGACGCTTCAGATCCAGTCCTCTCATTGGATCTGATAGTCTTCTTTTTTAAATGCCCCTGTCGAACCATCAGCTCTGTTCGGTGCTAAGGTCAAGGATACATTAACCAGGTGTGAGCAAGATGGGAAGACCTTGTCTGCCGTTGGCCTATGCTTTTCCAAACCTCAGCGTTCCTTCTCCAGGAATCAGAGGAGCGGGAAGATGTGACACAAAAAGTCTTAAGATCCTTTCAAGACACACATGGTGAGGACCCCTCTAGAGGCAGAGGGGGGTTCCAATAATGGAAGATGCCCCTTTCGGGGCAGAGGGGGTCCCCGGAACCAGGGCTCCAGAGGTTCCTTCTCTGGTAGACCGTGTCAGCGTTCCTGAGGCGCTGCCAGATTGCTTTCCTCTGGAAGCAGTCGGGCGCATTTTTCTGTGCACCAAGCTGCCTGGCTCTCCATTACAAATGATCAGTGGGTGCAGAGAATCAGTACCAGAGGCTACCATATTCCCCTAATATCTTATCCAAGATGTCTGAAATCCCTTCCCGATGTTCCGCCCAGTGAAAGGGAGGAGGCAACTTCCGAAATACAAATGAGTCATCCAACAGGTCCCCCCCAGTTTAGTGTGGATCAGGGTTCTACTCAAGATTTTTCTTGGTGCCAAGAAAACAGGGAACTGGAGGCCCATTCTGGATCTTAGCCAACTAAACAAATCGGTAGTTCAGACCAAATTCCGCATGGTCAAGATTCAAACCATCCTTCCCTTTCTGCAGGAGGGTGTGTGGATGTGCTCATTAGGTCTCCAGGATGTGTATTACCATATCAAGATGGATGAGTGCTCCAGGAGCCTCCTTCGCTTCCGGTTGGGAGCCAATCACTACCAATTCAGAGCCCTGCCTTTCGGTCTCTCGACGGCCCCCAGAGTGTTCATGAAATGCCTTGCAGTGGTCACAGCTCATCTGAGACTTCAGGTATTCCAGGTGTTTCTGTACCTAGATGATTGGCTCCTCTCCGCCTTCACTAAGCATCTTCTGGTCAGGGCCCTCCGCTACACCCTGGATGTTAATCATGTTTCACTGTTGCATTCATTACTCTTGGGTTATCCTGCTGACAGGCTACACACAGTCGGCCCGAATTCCAAAGTCCTGGTCCGGCGTCGGTTGCTGTCTCCTCTTCCCTAATGTCAGTGCACCAGGGGTATAAACGATGCAGCAACGACATTTTCTTCAGTCTTTCTTGCCGCGCAGTGCCCGAAGCAGAAGCAGTTCGCAAGTGCCGGTCGGCCAACTCCTGAGATTTTCGTGTTCGAATTTCAGATCCGAAGTCTTCATTTATAGCTAAGTACCCCATTGGGGAAACTTTTTTTTCTTGCTCCAGACCGATGTCAGAAAAAGTTAATTATTGTATTTCTTGTGGGAAGCAAATACCTCATAAAAGGACTTCCATTCTTATTGTATTCCTTGCCTAGGCCCTGATCACGACGTAGCTAATTGCAGATTTTGTGCTAGATTTAACCAACGCACTATTAAGCATCGGTACGATTTTGCATTTCATTACTTTGGCCGAAGATTTAATTAAACAATGTCTGACTACCACAATTCACAAGAAATGCAAGGAAAAGGACTGGCATCCGAGGTCCAAACCTGATGACGAGGCTTCATCTAAGCCAGTCGCCGGTTCTCAGTGAGGCGCTTTTGCAGCCCCTGACGCCCGCTACCTCAGAGCAGCAGGCCGCTTCAGCAGACTAGGCCTCTGGAAACACAAGGTATTGGACACTTGGAAAATATTCCCTCAGATGGGTCCGGAGCCGCTGAGCAGGCATTGGCTTCATAAGGTGTTTTCAGGCCTACACAGTTATATATAAAACTGACTACAGCTTCAAAGGCAAAGACTAAAGCACCACTAAAGACAAAGAAACAAGTGCAGCAAGCCCATGGACAGGCCTCCATGCCTAAAAAACAGATGCTCAAAATGGCCGAAGACCTAATTACTTTGATCAGGGGTTCCCATCCCCCTCCTGAGAAGGGGCCTAGGCAAGAGACAGAATATAAATCTTCAGATCAGGTTTGCATTTCCTCTGACTCCTCTTCTGACCAAGAATACTCTCTCCCTCCCTGTGAGGATTCTGATGCTGAAGAATCTATCCCCTCAGCCTCCCCTCCTGAGGATTATTCTTTTGGGGAAACCCTGCATACCATGAGGGAGCACTTTCACTGGGAGAGCCAAGACTACTCAGAATCTAAGAAAAGGCTTAGAGATTTTCTTTTACTACCTCAGCACAGGCCTCTTGCTATCCCTCGTGTTTTAGACATTGTAGATGATGTATTTTCAGAGTCCGGCTTGTCCCCTGACTCTCTACCCCCTGCACCTGTTAAGCCAGACAGATACTACAGGGTTCCAGATTCACATAAATTTCTTTATAAAAACCCTGCTGCTGACCCAGAAACTATTTCTCAGGGACCCAAAGGGGTCAAGGCTTCCACTGCAAAAAAACCTATCCCCTCTGATAGGGATTCAAGGGCACTGGACAGATGGGGGGAAAAGGTTTACTTACACTTCTGCTACCTTGGCTGTGAGGGCTTTAAATTGTCAATTTCATATGCTTAAATATCAGCAATACTTATTGTCACTGCTTAGACAGAAAATGTTAACAAATTCTGAATGTGCAGAAAACAAGGAAATGCAGGATTTATTGCATGCAACTGAACAAGTGGGAAAGCATACTTTGCAATGTGGTTTTTATTCTCTGGAGGCCTCTTGCAGGGCCGCTGTTATGGGTTCTGTCATTAGGCAACATGCTTGGTTAAAGGAGCAGAATCTGCCTGATCATGTTAAAGCAAAATTATTAGATGCTCCATTACAGCATGATACTTTGATGTTAAAGCAGAAGAGGTGTTGAAGAAAATGGAGGACAAAGTGAAATCTATGCAGACAGTTAAGGATTTCTTACAGATGCAGCCACCCAGATTTAGCAGGAACTGGCCTACAAATAATTGGTCCTTTCCAGTGTCAGACAGGCCACAAAGAGGCAGATACAGACGCCCCAGAGGCAGATCCCAGCCCCAAGGCTCATACAGGCCTAAACAATGGGGTGCTTCTACCTCCAAAAGTGGAGAAGACAAATGACAGCCATACATGAAACAGTCCCAATGACTTTCCTCTGCCAGAACCAAGCACTTATCTTTTAGCAGCCCCCTTAGGGGGAAAACTAGCACTTTTTGCACAAAATTGGCACATGATCACCCAGGACAAATGGGTCTTGAACATAGTGTCTCAGGGCTACAGGTTCCACTTTCACACCCTGCCAAGGGCAAAAGTATGCCAGGCCTGCCACACAGTCAATGGGCAGAGGCACAAAAACAAGATTCATCCCTCATGGACATGAGGGCCATTCAGCGAGTACCACAGCAAGAGCAGGGACAAGGATTTTACTCGAGACTTTTCTTGGTACCCAGAGAGGAAAAAGCCTGGAGAACAATACTGGACCTGTCTATTCTAAACACATTTCTGGACGTTCCAAAATTCAAAATGTTGACTCTTCAGAAGCTACTGCCCATGCTGGGCAAGAAGGCTTGGCTTGTAACTTTGGACCTAAAAGAGGCATACCTGCATGCCCAATCAGACAATCACACAGAAGATGCCTCAGATTCATAGCTGGCTCAATGCACTACCAATTCTCTGCACTGCCCTTTGGCTTATCTACTGCACCCAGGGTCTTCACAAAATGCCTGGCACCAGTAATTGCATTTTGCAGACAAAGAAGAATTCAAATATACCCTTACTTAGACTGCCTTATTCAAGCAGAGAACAAGGACATTCTACTAAAGTATCTGGCGTTTGTAAAAAGATTACTAATTTGCCTAGGGTACACAGTAAACGAAAAGAAATCAAAACTAGTACCCTCTCAAGAGATAATATTCCTGGGTGCAAGCTTAAATACAACTGCCCAGATGGCTTATCTCACGCCAGACAAACAAAGGCAACTGACTTCTTACTTCAAAATGTTGGCGACAAAGACCAAGTTATCTGCAAGAAAAATTCTGCAGGCTTTGGGCTTCATGGCATCCTGCATTCTGCTAATTCCATATGCCAGACTGCATATGAGGAAACTACAGTGGTATCTAAAAAGTGTTTGGACTCAACACTGCCACAGCCTGGAAACATTAATTACCCTCATTCCCTGCCTGCAACAGGAGTTTTGATGGTGGGCACAGGCCTGTCACCACAACAAGGGACAGCCATTCACTTTACCTACAGCCAGGCAGATACTAACAATGGATGCATCAGATTATGCCTGGGGGGGCCCCACATGGCAGGAAAATGTATTCAGGGCACATGGCCCGCAAGCCATATGCATCTTCATATCAATCAAAAAGAGATGCTAGCTGTTCAGAATGCCCTGACAGCTTTCAAGGATCTACTTCAACCAGGACAACTACTGATAAAGACGGACAATACTACAGTCATGTGGTACATAAACAAGCAGGGAGGCACACATTCCTACCTCCTCTGCAGACAAGCCATGACTTTGTGGGACACAGCATTGACTTAACAAGTTCACCTGCAAGCACAATTCCTGCCAGGCAAAATAAATACTCTGGCAGACGAACTAAGCAGAAACCTCATGGATCCCCATGAGTGGAAACTGGATCCACAAGTCTTCAGCATGATAACAAGGAAATGGGGATGCCCAGACATAGATCTATTTGCCTCCCCTCACAACTGCCAACTACAGAGATTCTGCACAAGGACTTATCACAAGCAAGCATGGAAAGTGGATGCCTTATCCTTCAGCTGGAAAAACCTAACAGTATATGCCTTTCCTCCACTGCCTCCCCTCCCCAAGGTACTCCTAAAGGTCAGACAAGAGAAGCCAAAAATGATACTGATTTACCCAGACTGGCCATGCCAGCACTGGTACCCAATTCTAAAGAATTTGTCTCAAGGTCCAGCCTGGACATTGCCTCAAATTTCTCACTTACTGACCCAACAAAACAATCAGATCCTGCACAGCCACCTCAGGACGTTGTCTGGCAGCATGGCAGATAATGTAGCCATTCAGAACACTCCTCTCTCCAAAGCTGTGATGGATGTTATTTTGGAGTAACACGACTCCACAGCCACCAGGAACAAAAAACCAAAAGCTGATGTAGAATGCGAAAATCCTTTATTCAAGTAGGTCCAAGAAGAAATAAACACAAGCGCTTTCGCTCAGGGTAATCCTGAGCTTTTTCAAGTGAGTACAAAAGCATTTGCTGAAGCCAAACCTTTTTATGTAACCATGGGTAACACATTAATTGAAAACAAGTGTTGTCAATCAGTTGTTAGATTCCTTAAAGGGGCTTTGCATTAATTAAAACATGAGATAAAAACTTATATTGTTAATATATATATATATTTAACAGCTGGATTATGCATATATAATTACAAAACATTAAAAACGCTGTTTCAAGTATAATAGAATCAAAATTAAAATAGTTTAAAATACTGCTATTGGAAATGTTGGAAATCCATAAGTTTTGATGAACCTGGGAAATAAAATTCTGTTAGAAGTGTGAGGGAGCATTTTATTTAATGTTGGTTTGTAATAGGAGTATTGGTTCTTTTTCATAGTTCACATCAAAAAAGGCACCCTAGGACCAAGTGTCAGGTTGTCAAACCAAAGAAAAAAAGAGCGTGGGAGTTAAGGAAAAGGAAACTAGTGAATCTTGGGTCCCTAAGTCATGTGTTCTGATAAAATGCGCAAGCGCCAAGTGGTAGTGAAAGAAGGGCATAGTGTTCGGGATTCCCAAAATCCATAAGGGAACTTATCCTTTAAGGTTCAGACCTATAGTATCAGGTGCGGGAGGTGTCACTGAGCCCATTGGAAAATTCATCGATCACTTAACCAAGGCTTTTATGCCCCTTCTCAGCCATGTTTGCAAGGACTCCTGGCACTTTCTCCGTGATATTCCTGTTTTTCGCCTGATTTGATCATGATCACCATAGACATTAAGGACCTCTTTTCGAGCATTCCTCACCAAGAAGGTCTAGAGTGGTTTACAGAATTTCTCAGTAATGAAACTAGCCTCAACAACAAGCTTACAAATTTACTAATGGAGTTGATGGAGATGGTCCTGATGAACAACTTTATTTTTTTCAATTGCGAACTGTTCAGGCAACGTAAAGGGGTCACCATGGGGGCATCTTGTGCCTCATTTTATGCTAACGTGGTGTTGCATAAATGGGAACACACGTTTGTCTTGATACCCCCCTGGCAGCAACACATCCTTTTTTACAGACGCTACCTGGACGACATTTGCATCCTCTGGGGAGGCTCAGAATGTGAGTTCAAAAAATTCTTCCAATACATCAACACCTCGACTGGTTTTCTACAATTCACATACACTGCTAGCCCTCAGGAGCTCCATTACTTGGACATTACCTTGTTCAAGGATTTCAACCAGAATACTTTCCATTCTAAATTATACCGCAAACCCACCTTTTCTAACTCATTGTTACACTTTGATAGTGCACATCCCTTATATCAGAAAAGGGGAATCATTAAAGGACAACTCATAAGAGCGAGTAGAATCTGTAGCACTGATGAGGACTTTGAGTTTTAAGTTAAAACCTTGTGAGCCTTATTCCTGGAAAGAGGATATCCCCTAGAAATGTTTATGGGTTTAGTTGATGAGATCAAAGTATTGAGGAAAACCTTATACACACCTATTTTGGGAAAAGGACCAGAGTTGGCAATCCCATCAACTTCCAGAGTATCCAACCACCCTACAAACAGTTTTATATACACCTATTCATCCAGTTCCAAAGAAATGGAGGAAACCATCAGAAACTACTGGCCGGTTCTAGCCCTTTATGAAGATTTCAAGGACCTTTTACCCCCCAGACCTAGTTTCATTAGAAAAAGAGGCATTAACTTCAAAGAAATTTTTGAAAGGAAACCAGATAACAAAAAGAAGGTGAAACAATCTAAGAAGGGCACTTACAAATGTGGCTCTTGTAGTCAATGCCATGCTTTAATGAATGTCGAATCCGTGTACATTCCATCCAGGAGGTTTAGGATGAAACCAACTGGTTCCTACTCTTGTGGAAGCAAAGGGGTGGTATACCTGGGTAGTTGTACCATGTGTTCGAGTTTCTACGTGGGGAAGACTGAAAGAGAATTCAGGAGACGGATCTACGAACACTTATATGACATGGCTAAACAGAAAGAAACTAATGCTTTTTTTAAGCATTCCCTTCTTTGCCCGGGTAGTATCATCAAATTCTTTGTTTTAGAACAAGTGGAACCGGATCTCAGGGGTGGTGACTGGGAATCCACCCTCGAGTACCGTGAGCTAGTATGGCAATTAAGGCTAGACGCAGGGAGACCACCTGGATTGAACGGGACTATTAGCATTAAACCCGTATTAAAGCTTAGGAGGGCACGATTATAGTTATTCCATCCTAACCAATTAGTTTTGTTGTCCCATGTTTACAGACACTATGCCCTTCTTTCACTACCACTTGGCGCTTGCGCATTTTATCAGAACACATGACTTAGGGACCCAAGATTCACTAGTTTCCTTTTCCTTAACTCCCACGCTCTTTTTTTCTTTGGTTTGACAACCTGACACTTGGTCCTAGGGTGCCTTTTTTGATGTGAACTATGAAAAAGAACCAAGACTCCTATTACAAACCAACATTAAATAAAATGCTCCCTCACACTTCTAACAGAATTTTATTTCCCAGGTTCATCAAAACTTATGGATTTCCAACGTTTCCAATAGCAGTATTTTAAACTATTTTAATTTTGATTCTATTATACTTGAAACAGCGTTTTTAATGTTTTGTAATTATATATGCATAATCCAGCTGTTAAATATATATATATATATTTTTTAACAATATAAGTTTTTATCTCATGTTTTAATTAATGCAAAGCCCCTTTAAGGAATCTAACAACTGATTGACAACACTTGTTTTCAATTAATGTGTTACCCATGGTTATATAAAAAGGTTTGGCTTCAGCAAATGCTTTTGTACTCACTTGAAAAAGCTCAGGATTACCCTGAGCGAAAGCACTTGTGTTTATTTCTTCTTGGACCTACTTGAATAAAGGATTTTCACATTCTACATCAGCTTTTGGTGTTTTGTTCCTGGTGGCTGTGGAGTCGTGTTACATGGATTTCTGGCATCTTTTTGGATCTTCATTGATGTTATTTTGGAGGCCAGGAGGCCCCGTACCAGAAAATCTTATGCAGAAAAATGGAAGAGATTCTGTGCTTGGAACCAGGCACAAGGAATAAACACATTTGTACCAAATATTCCTCAGATTTTACAATACTTAACTGAGATGCTGGACAAAGGCCTATCCTTTTCATCAATTAATATTCATACCTCTGCCATTTCAGCCCATTACAATACAGAACCCCTTATCTTTTCTCATCCTTTAATAAGGCAGTACCTTAGAGGGGCCAAAAACATAAGACCCCCAAGGAGAGCACCAATACCTGCATGGGACCTCAATTATGTCTTGGAAAAACTCACACTACCTCCTTTTGAGCCAGCCTCAACAGCTGATATAAAATTCTTATCCTGGAAAACAGCTCTGCCCCTAGCAATAACCTCTGCAAGATAAGTCTTGGAGTTACAGGCACTCATGGCTGTGGAACCTTTTATCATTTTCCATCCAGGCAGGGTTTCTCCGAGGACAAACCCAACATTTATGCCTAAGGTGGTGTCCAGTGTGGCCCTTAACCAAACCATTCACTTGCCTACCTTTTTTCCAAACCCACAGAACAAGGGTGAGAGACTTCTGCATTCTTTGGACATACACAGACAGCTACGCTTCTACTTGGACAGAACTAAAGCTTTCAGAAAGACCAAGCGACTTTTAGTGGCATATGCTGCAGGATCACAAGGAAAGGCTATCTCAAAACAGACTATTTTAAAATGGATAGGTCATTGCATTAGTTTCTGCTACTCACAGCATGGCAAATCAGTGCCTAAGGGCATTAGGCCACATTCAACCAGAGCAGCAGCCTTCCCCAGAGGAGTACCAACCAAAGACATTTTAGAGGCTGCAACATGGAGTTCAGTGCACACTTTTACAAAGCACTACCACTTGCCTCTCTACTCTAAATCCAGAGCAGGCATGGCCACTGCAGTTCTGCAGGGCCTCATAGCCTCTCCTAATACTATTTAGCCCAGCCACCCATCCTGAGCTTTGGGATTCAACCCAAGAGTAATGACTGCAACAGTGAAACATGATGAACATAGTACAGTTGTGTACCTACCATAAATGTAGATGTTCGAGTGTATTCACTGTTGCAGTCCAGGTTACCCTCCCACCATCCCCCTTTCTTTTGCTGGGTCTTATCTGTACTTCTCTATTCTATACAACCTGTGCGGTGTATTTGCTTGTAGATGAAGGAAATGTTTACTTTAGTGCATGCATGTTTATTGGCATACTTTATTTAGCCTACCCTTTTAGGGACACCTGACATCTGAGGCAAGAAAAACTGAAGAAAATGGCGTCTGCTGCATCTTTTATACCCCTGGCGCACTGACGTCAAGGAAGAGGCGACAGCAACCGACGCCGGACTAAGACTTTGGAATTCAAGCCGACTGCAGGTAGCCTGCCAGCAGGATAACCCAAGAGTAATGACTGCAACAGTGAATACACTTGAACATCTACATTTATGGTAGGTACACAACTTTACTTTCTAGCAGAGTCACTGGGCATCACTATACATTTCGATAAATCCAGCCTTCAACCCTCACAACATTTTGAATTCTTAGGGGCAATGTTCAACACCCAGTCAAGCCTGATTTCACTTCCTCTTCACAGGCTTCAGAGACTAAGGGCACAAGTTCAAGTGATACTCTGTCGAAGAAAGGTGTCTGCAAGGGAAGTTCTCCAAGCCTTGGGGTCTATGTCTGCAGCCATCCCTATTGTTCCCTTAGCCAGACTACACATGAGATTACTACAATGGCTACTTCAGGCCCACTAAGATACCCAATCTTCACCCCCTGAGCTCACAGATTCTCATCAACAACACTTGCAAATTAGATCTCCTCTGGTGGATGAGTACAGATAAAAATCTTTGGTGCCGCCCCTTCCAGTCTCCCCATTCCAGCGCCATGGTGACCACGGATGCTTCCCTGATGGGGTGGGGGGGCCACTTCCAGGGAAAATCAGTCCAAGGCATGTGGTCCGATGTAGAGGTCAACTTGCATATCAATGTCCCGGAGTTGAGTGGTGCTATTGTCATTAGAAGCTTTTCATCCACTCCTTCCATCTGGAACGATTGCTGTCAAGTCGGACATGTCCATGGTATGGTACATAAGCAGGGAGGGACCAAATCCTACTCCCTATGTCACGAAGCCATGAAAATCTGGCAGTGGGCAATAGCTTCCAACTGTTTTCTGATTGCAGTGCATATCCTGGGGAGCTCTAACGTGATTGCGTTCAGGCAGAGCAGATGCATTCTCCATCCTCATGAGTGTTCTCTCAACCAGAGTGTGACGGTAGGAATTTTCAGCCTTTGAGGCCAGCCATGCTGCGACCTTTTTGCCTCCCCCTAAAACACAAAATGCAGCAGCTACTTTGCCCTCAGTCCCCCTCTCAGGGAGTCACCGAGAGACTCTTTGATTCATGATTGGCTCACGGGTCTTCTTTATGCTTATCCTCCAATTCCCCTTGTTCTGAGGAAAGCTATTCAGTTGAGAAGCAAAGTGATCCTCATTGCCCTGTTCTGGCCTCGTCAAGTGTGGTTTCCCCTCTTTCGACCTCATCTGCTACAACCTCCTTGGATCCTAGACACTTGTCAGGACCTCATATCTCACCCACAAGGGCCGACTCCCCTGAATCTGTCCACTCTCAAGCTGACAGCTTGGTTTCTCCACTTCTGTTAGTTGCCAGGCAGGAAACCCTCTCTTCACCCCTATGTGATATTATCTTGGCCTCGCAAAAACATCCACCAGGAAACTTTACATGGACAAATGGAAAATATTCTCTATTTGGTCACATAATCAGAAGCTAGACCCGTTCTCAGCCCCCATAGCCACTATTCTTCGTTATCTGGCTGAACTGTTAGACAATGGGGCCTCGGCTTCCACCATTCGAGTCCATCTAGCAGCTGTTTCCAACTTTCATAATGGGTCAGATGGAGTCCAGCTTATTTCCTCTTGCCTTTGCAAGACTTTCCTCAAGGATATTTTCCACAGCAAACCTTCCATCAGGCAGCCGGTGGAGGCATGGAATCTCTCCTGGGTTCTACAGTCTCTTTCTTTGCCCCCTTTTGAGCTGACTGCGAAATGTGATCTAAAACTCCTGTCATAGAAATCCTTATTTCTTCTGGCTATTACCTCAGCCAGACGAATTTCTGAATTACAAGCGTTATGTATCAAGAGTCCATACCTGATCATTCATAAGGACAGAGTATCACTTCATACTAACCCATCCTTTCTTCCCAAAGTGGTTTCTGACTTTTCAATTAACCACTCCATTGAGCTTCCTGTGGTTTTCCCAAATTTCTCTAACAATGGAGAATACTGCCTACATTCCTTGGATGTTCATAGACACTTACATTTCTATCTGGACAGAACTAAATCCTTTCACAAGTCGGACAAGCTTTTCATCTCCTTTGCGGACCCTAGAATGGGAGGCGCAGTATCGAAAGTTATTTTGTCTAAATGGCTCAGGGATTGCATTGTCATCACTTATTCACGTACTGGAGAGATCTAAGCCTAGCCAAATGAAAGCTCACTCAACTAGGGCTGTTGCAGCATCTGTTGCCTTCCACTTTAGGGCCTCCATGGATGACATTTATGCAGCTGCCATTTGGGCTAAGCCCCAAACCTTTATTAAACATTAATAGGCTTATAAATGCCCTTGGGCAGATAGCCTAGTATGAACCTATGAACCTATTACAAATTGGATCTGATCTCCAGGGGAAGGACCTGCCTTTGGTTCAATGGTTCTCAAGAATGTTCTTCCTTAAGGGCCACCCAGGTTCTCCAAGTAGCTAGGGACTCGGTCCCATCAGTGATGAATAAGAAGAAGATTAACTTCAGATAAGAAGTTATATCTTACCATAACGTTCCATCTGAGTTGTTGATCTTCTTCCAGTCATCACACACTCCCACTGACCCCTTCCAAAGGTTGTTGGCTGATCTATGGGTCTTTATGGTGTATTAGGGTTTCTGCGCAGAGATAGCCTCTGACTTATTTCTTCTTCTATATGTTGCATGCAAACTCGATCTGAGGTAACTGAGTAAAGGGCATTGTGGGTAGCAGCTTAGCTTGAGAGTTTTTGGTGCATGCAAGCTTGGTATAAGACTGACTCAGTTCCGAGGGCTCAGAACCGAACCCATCAGTGATGACTGGAAGAAAATCAACAACTCAGATGGAACGTTATAGTACAACATAACTTCTTTTTTCCTACTTCTCTTTTTTTCTGGTTCAGCTCACAATCCTTAAGCATGTCTACATTCCCTCTAACCTAAAACAGCTACATCGCCTCCTCCATCCCACTTGCATATCTTCCAACCTGTATCCTTTACACCCATTACTCTTCCCCAAATATAAAATTTTATCTTTAAAATTCAATACACCAGTCAACAGTGTGCACCTTAACAGACCCCAAAAATACCAAAACCCTCCCTCTTACACACCTAGAATTTCAACTATACTTCTTAGTGGCGATATCCAACTCAGCCTGGTCCTATTTCTGCTAATGTATCCTGTCAACACAACTCCCTTAAATCCATACATTTAGTCGCACTAAACTTCCAGAGTATTTGAAACAAAAACATTGACTTCCATGCCTGGACATCCCACATTCAAGCAGAGATTATAGCCAGCGCAGAAACCTGGTTCAAACCCAACATAAAAGGCTCAATTCCTTCCCCCCTGGTTTCGACACTATAAGGCTAGATAGGCAGAACAAGAAAGGTGGAAGTATTGCTCTCCTCTTCAGCTACTGTATAGCCTCTTTCTCCAGTACTATTCCCAAATTCTCTACAGCTATTTCATTCCTAAAAATAAATAAAACCAATAATCTGTGCATTGTAGTTCTCTATATTCCCCCTGGCAACAATATACCCATTCTGGAAGATATGCTGGCTTGGATCTCCATCACTATCAAGAATGGAACTATTATATTGGGAGATGTTAATATTAATTGGTCAAATCTCTGCACCACATTCCCGTCCTCTAACATCAGCTTATCTAACTTTACACAATTAATTACATCTTCTGCAAGGTTCAAAAAAAGTAATATTGAAGGCTGCATCCTAGACTGGATACTTGTCAGTGACCCAAACAAAATCTCCTCAGCAGGGACTCCATCAAATAGTCTAAGTGATCATTTCCCCTCTTATGTGCTCCGAACATCCTTTTCCCTTAAAAAAATATCACAACAAACAAACATGGAACTTTTCCAACTTTAATCCCCAAACATTCATCAACTTATTGAAGCAAACGAACTGGAATATCCTGAAAACCATTGCCCTAGAAGGCACAGTTAACTATTTCAACACCACATTTCTAGAAATACTTAAACTTGCACCCCCCCCAGACTAAAATAATTAAATCCAAGCATGCACCTTGGTTAACCAAATCAACAAAACAATTAATGCAAAACTGAGACAAAATCTGGAAACAATGGCAAAAAAATAAAAATCATTCCATCTTTAGAAAGTTCAGGCAACTTTACAATCAAGTTAAAAAAAAAAAAAAAAAAAAAAAAAAAACAGGTTACCAAAGACAAAAAAGAAAACACTACTGCATAAAATTTCAACCAAGTAATGAGAATAACCCTCAGATATTCTGGACTGCCATTACTTTGCTTCTAAATCCTTGCTCTAAAAATAATCCTACTCCATTTCCTAATAAAAGTCACCCTGATATAGCCAGTCTCTTTAATACCCACTTTATCAATACAATATCTAACATCACAACTAACTTCCCTCAACTTCACTTTGATCCAAACCTCACTACTACTACACCATCTTCTCTGTACAATCTCACCCATCACTCTTCCTCCTATCCTATCTCAATTCCACTTACTTCTACCCAGCTATCATCTTCTTTTACTATAAAACCCATTCCTACTTCTACCATAAAAAGTATCCTCTTCAAACTAACTGGCTCTAACGCAACAGCCAGTCTCCCCCTCACCCCCAAATATCTAAAACTTGCTGCTGAAGCTATTGCCTACCATATTAGCATACTTATAAACAGATCCATTCTTGAATCCTATGTCACAACAACCTGGAAAATGAGCTATATCCTACCCCTCCACAAAGGTGGCAACTCCACAGATCTCTCCAAATACCGTCCTATACCTATTCTTTCTCCCATTTCTAAAATCCTTGCAAAATGCATACAAATCCAACTTCCTGACTATCTCACTCATAAATTCTATCTCCCACACAACATGGCTTTAGACCAGATCACAGCACTATGACCGCTTTGATTTCCTACATGGATACAGTCAACAAAGCTAGAGACTCTCTGGTAAACTAGTCTCCTCACTATTTCTAGACCTTTCAGTACCATTGGATATAGTCTCATCCACATCTTCTAAACAGACTCTCCCAAACTGGAGACTCTTCTTCACTAAACTGATTTACAAGTTATCTATCAAACAGACAAGCAGTTAGATGGAACTCATCTTTGTTTTCTTATCTCCTAAATCCTGCCTGTGTTCCCAAAAGCTCAATACTAGGGCTTCTGTTATTCAGCCCGTTTATCAATAATCATTTCTCGCTCCAACTTGGCTCTCTTATCCAATATGCAGATGATTCAGCTATCATCTGCTCAGCCAACTCCATATCCGACCTACAACATACTACACAACTACCTTTCACTTCCATAGAAAAATGGCTTTACAAAAATCACCTGCTACTCAATCCAAATAAAACCAGTCTAATTATTTTCACTCCTAAGGAAAAAAAAAAACTGTAAACAAAGACCAGTTTACTAGACAGTCTCAGAGCAAAACACCCAAATAAACCAAAACTCCATGTAACAGCGTACTAATAAACAATGCAGAAAAAAGAAAACGCTGCACAGGTTGACTCGGACAACTTTAATAACTCAGTTAACAGCTTAAGTGCTTTCGTTCATTAAAAGACTGAACTTCATCAGTCTTTTAATGAACGAAAATGCTTAAACTGTTAACTGAGTGTCGCGTCAACCTGTGCAACTTTTTTTATTCTCAGAGCAAAACAGTAATTGAAATAGTATCTCACACTAAATTACTAGGGGTAAAATTGGATAGATGAACACCTCAAATTTGACTTACATATTCAGCGCAAGGTCAAAAAAAAAAAAAACTTGGCATTCTATATAGGCATAAACACTTTTTAAGCTTCTCCAGTAAAAAAAAAAAAAAACTCTAGCAGTTACGTATCTATTACCCTCCCTAACCTATGTAGCTCCATTACTAACTTACTTTCTACCCTACAGGCAAAACTTGAAATATTTATTTTTATTTATTTATTTTACATTTGTTTACTTAGAAAGTCCAACTGGACACAGTTCCTTTTTCTTTGGAGGCCTGGGGAAAAATCTCCAGTTATATGACATACAAACAGTGCAGATGCTGATAAACATGCACGGAATTACAGAAGTATTAGCAAACAGTTACATATTGAAGGACAATACATTTTTTAGAAGTAATAGTTACATCACACAACATACATGAATATGTGCAATTTAAATGAAAAATACTACTAGTTTCCATACAGTAGAGGCCAAATATTGGTGTAAAATAGTTAGAGGCTGGGGTAGTCCTATCCAGGACAGTTGCAAGAACAGATCCAAGTATCCATTAAGTGTGATTTTAGGTGCTTTTTAAATTGTGGTATAGAGCAGTTGGAGGTTATTGGAGGTGGCAGTTTATTTTATGTTTTAGGAATGAAGTTGATGAATAGTGATTCCCCTGCAGAGTCAGTAGCTTTGGATTTGTCTAGAAGATGTTTGTTACTGGAATGGAGAGATCTAGAAGTGGTGTGTGGTTGTGTAAGATTATGAAGAGCTTGGGTTTTGTCTAGTTGTAGTATTTTGTGGGCAAAAGTTAACTGGTTAAGTTTAGCAGTTGAAGTTCATGCCATTTTAGCTGTTTAAGAGATGTATAGTGATGTGACCTGAATGAAGCATCAGTGGCAAACTTGTTAATTTTATTGTAACAAGATTCCAGTTTGGTTAGATCAGTTTTACAGCGGTTGGTTGGAATTGGAAGGCATATAGGAGAGTTGACAAAGAGGTGTGTGCGAGCGATAGTAGCTTTTGTATTTCTTGTTAAAAATAGTTTTGTTTCTTTATAGGAGACCTATTTCAATGCCTAGCAGTTTAGTACGAGTTATTGGGGTGATAGTTTTATTTTTGGATAAGATAGTGAGAGACGTGGAAGATTTGGGGGGATCTTGTCTGGAAGAAGAGAAGGAGATTTGATTTGTTGGGAAATAGTGAGCCATGTTTCCACAGATATAAAGTAATCTTGGGATGTTCTTCATGTTTCACTGTTGCAGTCATTACATTTGGGTTATCTGCTAGCAGGTAGCCCTCAGCCAGCCTGATTATCAAAGTCTTGGGTCCTGCCATCGGTTGTTGTCTCTTCTTCCATGACATCAGGTAGTCTGGTATAAAGCATGCAGCCAACGCCATTACATCAGTCTTTCTTGCTGTGCGGTGCCCGAAGCAGAAGCAGTTCGCAAGTGCCGGTCGGCCGACTGACTCCTGAAATTTTTGTTTTCGAGTTTCAGAACCGAAGTCTTCAAAAAAGCTAAGTACCCCATTGGGGATCATTTTTCTTGCTCTAAACCAGTTTCAGTAAAAGTTAATAATTGTATTACTTGTGGAAAGCAAATACCTCATATTTTCATTTGTACTGCATTCCTTGCTTTAGGCCCAGATCACGACATCCCTCGCTGTCGGATTTGTGCCTTATTCAATCCTCGTACTATTTGTCGTTGGTTCATTTTTGCATCTAACTATTTTGGTACTCTGTTTAATTATCCAGAAATGGCTTTGGTAAGCCATCCCACTACTGACATTCCAAACAGACCGCTAGGTCCAAAGCTGCCGAAGATGCTTCCGTTAAGCTAGTCGTCAGTTTCCCGGTACTCAGGCACTTTTGCAGTCCCTGATAGTTGCTACTTCAGATTCGCAGCCCTCTACTGAGACCCATTCAGAGTCTGGTGTGCCGCGGGATGTTTCTTCGACTATGGAACCTATGGATGTGTCTACCTTGGAAGGGGTTGGAGCCGCTGTGTAGGCACCAGCTTCTGAGGGTGTATTCAGGCCTACTGACTTGCATATCAAACCAACGTCACCTTCTTCTTCAAGGCCTAAAACTCGATCCACGTCTAGAAAACTGACGTCCAAACCACATGGTCAGGCCCATATGCCTAAAAATCAAATAAGAATGGCTGAAGACCTTATTACTCTAATTAGGGGAAGCCACCCTTTTCCCTCTAAGAGACCTAGAACTGATTATCCTTCTGATTCTTCTGATCAGGATTCTGAAATTTCTGTTTCTTCTGATGACCAGGATTTGCCCTTATCTACCTGTGAGGATTCTGATGCAGAGGACTCCATTCCCTCTGCTTTCCCTCCAGAAGATTTCTCTTTTGGTGAAACTTTGCACACTCTTAGGGAGCATTTCTGCTGGAAAGCCAGGATTACTCTGACTCCAAAAAGAGGCTTAGGAAATTCTTACTCCTGCCTCAACACAGGCCTTTAGCTATCCCCCCTGTACTGGACATTGTAGATGATGCCTTCTTGGAATCTAGCCTGGCCCCAGACACCTTACCTCCGGCTCCCAGGAAACCTGACAGGTATTGCAGAGTACCTGATTCTCACAAGTTCCTCTTTAAGAATCCTACTGCGGATCCAGAGACCATTTCACAGGGACTAATTAAGCATTATGGCTATTTCTGCCCAAAACCCTACCCCCTCTGATAGAGATTCCAGGGCCCTGGACAGATGAGGTAAGAAGGTATACACTTCTGCTACTTTGGCCATTAGGGCCTTAAATTGCCAGTTTTATATGTTGAAGTACCAGCAGCATATTATTGGATTACTTAAAAACTGATGTTGATTCCTGACTGTGCTGAAAATAAAGAATTACAGGATTTAATGCATTCTGCTGAACAAGTTGGTAAACATACTTTGCAATGTGGTTTTGACTCCTTAGAGGCATCTTGTAGGGCTGCCATTACTGGGTCTGTTCTTAGAAGGCATGCTTGGCTTAAGGAGCAAACTCTGCCAGATCATGTTAAAGCCAAATTACTGGATCTTCCCTTAAACCAAGACCGCCTGTTTGGCAACAAAGCAGAAGTTCTTAAAAAGATGGAGGTAAAGGCTAAATCTATGCAAACTGTTAATGATTTCCTGTAAGTACAGCCTCCCAGATTTATTAGGCATTGGCCTTCTAAGAATTGGTCCTTTCCTGCCTCTTCCAGGCCTTCTCAGTCCAAACCCAGGAACAGCAGACCACCTAGGCCACAGTCTCAAGGTACTCACAGGCCTAAGCAGTGGGGGGGCTCCCACCTCCAAAGCTTGAAGCAGGAAGACACCCCCCTATGGTAAACTGTCACAATGACTTAACCTTAAACCTTCCAAGCCCTGCTCAACTGACTGCACCTTTAGGGGGAAAGATCGCCCTGCATGCAAAAAACTGGGAACTCATTACCCAAGACAAATGGGTTTTAAATATATTTTCCCAAAGATACAGATTCCACTTCAATACCTTACCACCCCCAAAGGGTTGGCCAGACCTACCCCCAAATCAGTGGGCAGAGGCTCAACAGCAGATTCTCTCTCTCTCTCTTCTAAGTATCAGGGCTGTTTAACCTGTCCCAGCAGAAGAATGGGGACAAGGTTTTTGCTCCAGACTTTTCCTGGTACCCAGAAAAGACAACTCCTGGTGTCCCATCCCGGACCTATCTATCCTAAACACCTTTTTGGTAATTCCAAAATTCAAAATGATAACTCTTCATCAGCTGCTTCCCATGCTAGGCAAAAATGTCTGGTTGGCAACATTAGATTTAAAGGAAGCTTACCTGCACATCCCAATAAGGGATTCTTGCAGAAAATACCTACGCTTCAGAGCAGGCTACATGCACCATCAGTTCTCTGCACTGCCCTTTGGCTTATCTAATGTTCTCAGGGTATTCACAAAATGTCTAGCTCCAGTCATTGCATTCTTCAGGCAAAGAAATATTCAAATATACCCATACCTGGACGATTGTCTAATTCAGGCAGAAAGCCAGGGCATACTATTAACTCCTCTGGCATTTGTAAAGAAACTGCTAACCTCACTGGGGTACACCATAAATGAAAAGAAATCTCATCTAGTACCCTGCCAACAAATTGTATTCCTGGGAGCAAGCTTGAACACAACTTCCCAGATGGCCTATCTCAGGCCAGAGAAACAAGTTTATCTGATAGCCTACCTCAAATTACTGGCCAAAAAGACCCAGCTAATTGCAAGGAAAATACTGCAAGCTCTGGGGTTCATGGCCTCTTGTGTCCTACTAATTCCATATGCAAGACTGCATGTGAGGAATCTATAATGGTATCTAAAAAGCCTATGGTGTCAACATTCTCAGGACCTGGAATCAGTGATTCCTATCATCCCTTGTATAAAGACAGAATTCCTTTGGTGGGCAGAGGCCTACTACCTCATCAAGGGACTGCCATTCACTCTAGCCCCTACCGCCCAAACACTAACAGAAGACAGATCAGACTATGCATGAGAGGCTGACTTGGCAGGGCAGTGCTTTTAAGGCAAGTGGAACCCAAGCCCAGTGCACCCGCATATCAATCAAAAAGAAATGTTAGCTGTACAGAATGCTCTGACAGCCTTCAAGGACCACATCCTTCCAGGACAGTTATTGGTAAAAACAGACACCACTGATATGGGGTACATAAACAGGGGGGAACCCACTCATACCCCCCCTCTGCAGACTAGCCATGGCTCTGTAGAACACAGCCTTGAGCTACCAAGTTCACCTACAGGCTCAATTCCTGCCAGGCTAACTAACCTCACTGGCAGATGACCTAAGCAGAAATCTCATGGACCCACACAAGTGGAAACTGGAACCAAAGATATTCAACATGTTGAGAAACAAATGGGGGAGCCCAGAGATAGACCTGTTTGCCTCCCGTCATAACTATCAATTGGACAAATTCTGCACAAGGACTCCCCACAGACAAGCTTGGAAAGTGGATGCCCTGTCCACCTGGGAAAACCTCTCACTTTATGCCTTTCCCCCTCTGCCTCTCCTCTCCAAAGTTCTACTAAAGATCAAACAGGACAAACCAAGGACAATACTCCTTGCACCAGACTGGCCACGCCAACACTGGTACCCCCCTCTTGAGCAGTGTGTCACTGCTGGAACCATGGCCCATGGCACCTGCCTCAGACCCCTTCCCTGATGTCCTAGCAGGAGGGCCAGATTCTGTACCCCCACCTTCAAACCCTGAACTTTGCAGCCTGGCTAATTACCTGAGCTCTCCATTACCATCTCTCAGTAAGCAAGTGCTGGATGTCATTCTGGAGGCAAGGAGGCTAGTACTAGAAAATCCTATGCTGAAAAGTGGAAAAGATTCTGTTCCTTGAGCCACACTCAGGGGATGGGCACTTACCGCACATTCTTCAATACTTAACATAGATGCTTCACAAGGGCCTTTCCTTCTCTTCTATTAAAATTCATGCCTCTGACATTTCAACACATTATAGTACGGAGCCACCCCTCTCCCCCCCCCCACTGAAGCAATTCCTCAGAGGGGCCAAAAATTTAAGACCACCCAGGAGAGTCCCTACTCCAGCCTGGGACCTTAACTTTGTATTGGAAAAGTTCACACTACCTCTCTTTGAGCCAGCTGCAACTACAGAGTTGAGATTCCTTTCTTGGAAAAAAGCCTTCCTTCTAGCCATCACTTCAGCAAGAAGAGTGTCTGAATTACCGGCCCTCATGGCAGTGGAGCCCTTCATCATCTTCCATGCAGACAGGGTGTCCCTCAGGACCAATCCTTCGTTTATGCCCAAGGTGATATCCAGTGTGGGCCCTTAATCAGTCCATTCATTTGCAAACCTTCTTTTCTAATCCACAGAACAAAGGAGAACGAAGACTGCACTCTTTGGACGTGCACAGACAGATTTTATTTGGACAGGACTAAGCCTCTCAGAAAAACTGAACAGCTGCTAGTTGCCTTTGCTGCAGGGGCAGAGAGGGGAAGGCCATTTCAAACAAACCATTTCTAAATGGATAGGCGTTGCATTCATTTCTATTATAAGCACTATGGAAAACCTGCCCCACATGGGATAAGATCACATTCCTCCAGGTCTCCATCTACTTCATCAGCCTTTCTCAGAGGTGTTCCTACCAGGGACACCCTAGAAGCTGCTACCTGGAGTTCTGTTCATATCTTCACCAAGCATTACCACTTGCTTATTTTCTCTAAATCCTGAGCTGGTTTTGTCACTATAGTCTTGCAGGGCCTAATAGCTGGTCCTAATGCTCTCTAATTGCCTCCTCCCTTCCTTAGCTTTGGGAATCTACCCAAATGTAATGACTGCAACAGTGAAACACGAAGAACATAGTACAGTTGTGTACACTTACCATAAATGTAGATGTTCGAGTATATTCACTCTTGCAATTCTGGTTACCCTCCTTCCATTCCCCTGACTTCTATTTGCTTATACCTCTCTTCTTGTTTACTGTATTTAAGCTTTCTGGTGTATTTGCTTATAGTTGAAGGTGTAACCTTGTCTATAATTGGTTCCCATTATGGGGGCACCTGACATCTGGGGCAAGAAAAACTGATGTAAAGGCATCGGCTGCATGCTTTATACCCCTTACTACCTGACGTCATGGTAGAAGAGACAGCAACCGATGCAGGACCCAAGACTTTGATAATCAGGCCGGCTGAGGGCTACCTGCAAGCAGATAACCCAAATGTAATGACTGCAACAGTGAATACACTCGAACATCTACATTTATGTAAGTGTACACAACTGTACTTTATGGTGTGGAGGTCTTGTAGGGAGGAGGCTGCAGATATGAGTAGAGTTATCTGTATATTGTACCACTTAGAAGTAAGGTGTGGAGCTGGTTGGTGAAGAATGAGAAAAGTAGAGGCCCAAGGGAGAAGAAGGGAAAGGTGGTGTTGCCATTGGATGGCTCGCTGTCTTCTTGATAGGTAGCTTTGTAACCAGGTAACAGATGAGCTACTAAGGTTAAGGGTGGAGAAGAACGTTTGAGTTTTTTTGTGATTTACCATATAAAAGGCTTCGGACAAGTCCAAAAATATGGCAGATACAAATTGTCTGTTATTTGTAAAGTGGTTCACTGTGTTAGTAAAAGACAGGGTTGTGGTGATGCTGTGAGAGGGGTGATAACCATGTTGAGTGATTGATAATAGCTTGTGTGTATGAAGGTAGTCCTTGAATTGGATATGTATGACTCTCTCCAGGATTTTAGATAAGGGTGACAGAATGGCAATCGGTCGATAATTGGTAATTTCTGTGGAATTACCTCCCTTGTGTAAAGGTAGAATGTGGGTGATTTCCAAATAGCAGGTACCAGGCTCTCTCATATTGATGTGTTTGAGTATGGCAACTGGGTATGCTACAGCTTCTGCTGCGATTTGCAGAAAGTCAGCTGGGAGGCTATCTGCAGCTAGCTTGGTTGGTTTCAGTTTTTTATGGTATTAACAGACACCAGGTGAAATAAAAAGTGGTTCTTACTATTTTGGGAGTCAGTGCTGTGCTGGGGTGCGAAAGGGACAGAGTCACTGGAGATGTCCTGAGAATTTGCCAGGACTTGGATAGTTTCTATAAAGTATTTATTGAATTTGGTTGCTATATATTCAGAGTCTCACTGGTTGATGTTGGAATGGGGGTACCTGATTTACCTGGCTGAAGTATATTAACTGCAGCCCAGAACTTTTGAGGGTTATTGTGGTGTTTATTCTGGATATTGTAGTAGTAGTTGATCTTGTCTAATTTTACTAGTTTCTTAGCTTTGTTTCACAGTTCTAAGAATGTTTGTGATTTGGGTTTTGTTGTTATGAAACTGTTCCCAAGCCTTATCTCTAGACATGAGTAAGGATCTGCATTCGCTACTTAGCCAGGGTGCATAGTTAGCTTTTACTCTAATAGTTCTAGGGGGTGTGTGGCAGTTTAGTATATCTATGAAAGTGGTGTTAAAGGAGTTAACAGCGTCTTCTAGGGGCAGCTGTCTGACAGGTTTCCAGTTGCAACGTTTTAAAGCGGAGATGAACCTGTTTGGGCTGAAGCTTTTATTTATTTATTTATTTCTTAAGGGGTAGGTGGTTTGGTTGGTTTAGTGAGTCCAGGCTCTTGGAAGAAAGGTTGGTTGATGGTCAGTCAGGCCATCAGGGAGACAGCCTGATTGAGTTGATAGTGTGGGGTTGTTAACCAAAATCTAGTTGAGGATAGACTGTTGCTTGGAAGATTTGTCAATCCTTGTAGGAGATCTGATGAGTTGGGTGAACCCATGTAGATTAATATGGGATGTTGGATTCTGAGAGGAACAGTTGAGCCAGTCAATGTTGAAGTACTCATCAGGACTGTTTTCTGTTGGAGGGTATTGGAGATCCAGTGTGCTATATTTTCTAGTGTGGGAATATTTTTTCTTGGTGGGATATAACCACCAATGATGATTTTTTTTTTTTTTTTGGGGGGGGTAATTTTCAATTTGACAAAGATTAGTTCTGCATTTTCAAAGTCAGGGATGCTTAATTCTGAATACTCAAATATGTGCTCTTTGAATAAGATCCCCCGCCATTTATGGTTTTCCTTGTCTTTACATAGAATATTGTATCTGGGAGCTACAGTTTCATCATTGTCTGGTTTTAGCCACGTCTTTGTTTATATTACAGTATCAGGACAGTAGAGTAGGGTGTGCAGATCATGAAACTTTATTTCCAGTACTATTTACATTCATATTAAGGAGAAGGGAAGAATTGTTTTTTTTCTGGTGTAATAGTCCTGGGTTCACTGTGATAGAGCTACTTACAGTATTTGGTAGGGGAATGGGACCAGGATTAGAGTGCATGTCCCCAGAGGTTTAATTGTCAAATAAGGCGTAGAGAGTTTGACAAGCTTGTTTTACAGTTTGCCATGTTTTTGCCAAGTTTTGGGATGTGGTTGCTAGAGCTTGGAATTTGTTTGCATGGTAATCTGTGTGGCTGGTAAAGAAAATGGTTGGAGCTGTAGTATAGTTTAATGGTCTATTTAGGTGGGATAATGGAAAGGTCTGCTATGGAGGGGGATTGTTGGATTGTAGTAGAGTATAATATGAGGTTAGGGAGTATAAGATTAATAACAATGAACTAGTGGTGAATTGTAGGGCTGTTAGGTGTACATGTTTTTTATTAAGGTGAAGCATTTTATTAGAGTGCTTTGAGATTTTAGAGTGTAGAGTGTAACAGAGTTGTTACAATATGTTACAGTAAAGTTTGCCAACAATGCCTGCCACCAGTGTTTAGTATTATACACATACAGCTGGCTTGAACTAGCACATTATCTTTCCTATATACAATTGACAACTGCTCGCAAATTAGTAAAACTCTCTGATTGTCTTGCCCTCCCCTCACTATTCATTACATACCTACCCAAAGTTCACTTAGATCTGAAAATCACCAACTCTTGCAGGTACATAAACCTAACCTACTTGCAGGCCGTCTGTACTCTTACTCCATTACTAAAAACTGGAGTTTTCTTCCCATATCACTTAGATCCAGTATTAGCTTAGCAACTTTTAAAACTTGGTTACATAGTTACTTCTCCTCATTATGGAGATTCAACTGTACCTGACCTCCCAACTTTTAAGTCTTGACCACTTCCACTTTTATAACTTCCCTTACATTCCTACACCTTATATTCAATATTATCTCTTTTTCCTCCTTAGTTAACAAATGCCTATAACTTTTCCTGCATTACATCAGTCACCTTATTCTAAAAATTAACCATTTCATTCTGTATTATTAACTTGTAATAGTTGTACGTAGTGATGCACTATGTCTGTGTTATTCCTCTGTTTTTCTTATATAATCTGTTTAATTCCCATACTCTGAACATCAGTGTGAATTTTCACCAAAATGTCTAATATTCACTCATTTTGTGTAATACCCATTTGTTGTTTAATTGCTTTTCATTGTGTTTACTGTGTGCTATTTCAACTAATTGTTCATATTTGTTATATTTTCTTGTATTCTGTGGAGCTTTTCTCCCCAGGCCTCCACTGAAAATGGGTTCTCAATAGCCCAGTGGACTATCCCAGTGAACAAATGCCAGTAAATAAACAAACTGGTCTAACCTAGACACAACTTAAATTTCACAGGAACATGTGTATTTAATTAGTTTTGATACATATCCAATAACTATTTCGGATCACACGCCCATAATATCTAAAATAAAAATGCAGGGTAATGAAATAAAAATGAGATAGTGGTGCTTTCCCACCTATCTGTTGAAAAGAGAGGACTTTAAGGAATGGATAGTGGAAATTATTCGGGAGTTAATAGAGAAGACAGAAATTTCTTATGAAAATGTAGCTAGGGAGTGGGATAAAATTAAAGTGGAGTTTAAAAATAGGGTTGAAATAAGGGAGAGATGGATATGGTTAAGAAGCATCAAGAATTATTTAGAGGGACTGACAAATGTAAAGTTTTGCAGAATAGGGGAATCTCACAGAACAAGAGGAGGAGCAATTGCAGATTGCTAACCAGAAAATAAAGTATTACCTCAGTAATATGCATGAGTTTAGAAAGATTGTTGTTAAGCAGCTGTTTTTTTAATAATAATGTCAGAGCACAAGAACTTTTAGCTCAACGACTCAGGCAACAGAAAGTAGAGAGGATTGTCACCAACCATAGGGAGCCTGTAACAAGGGAGATGAGAGATCCTGTAGAGGTACTAGAAATATTTCAGAAATTTTATGAAAGTCTGTATAAAGCAGAGAAGTATGGAGATGAAGAAAAGGTACAAATGGAATTGTTTATGGAATAATTAAATATGCTAAGGTTAGAGGTAGATGAGGGTCAGTTGCTAATAGGAGATTAGATGAAAATGGTGATGTATAACCAATCAAAATAAAAGTCTCCAGGAGCAGACGGTATTCCTGTGGAAGTTTAGAAGCTAGGAGGGAAAAACTGATAAATCTGGAATGTTTTGTTTAACAGTATTTGAGGTGAAACACCAAATTCCTGGAAGAAAGTGGTGGTGGCTGTAATACCTAAACAGGGTAAAGACCCATTAGATCCAGCTTCATATAGGCCCATTTCAGTCCTAAACCATTATTATAAAGTGTTTGTGTGTAATGGCTAAAAGAATGACAAAGGTGATGCCAAAATTTGATAGACATGGATCAGTGTGGTTTTGTGGAGGGGACTCAAACATTTGACAAAACATTGATGATTAAGAGGGAAGCTGAATGTAAGAAAATACCACTGTTGTTTGTGGGGCTTGATGCTGAGAGTGCATTTGACAGAGTAAGCTGGGAGTTTGTGAGCAGGGCAATGGAAGCATTTGCTTTCCCTGATAAAATTATAAGGTTGATTAGGAGTCTATATGAGGGATCCGAGGGGAAATTAAAGTGGGTGGATTCCTTTCTGATAATTTCTGTTTGAGCAGAGTAACAAGACACAGGTCTTACCCTTTTGTTATTTGCAGTATATTTAGAACCATTGGCAAAGAAAGCAAGAGACTCAGAAATTCAAGGATATAATTGGTAAGGTATCCAGGAAAAGATGGTTCTGTTTGCGGACAATGTTGTTTTTATACATATAAAACGAGAAAAGGACATTTCAGTGTTGTGGAACATTTTGAGGCAGTTTCAAATTTTTTTTGGGAAACAAAAATTAATGAAGCTAAAATAAAGGCAATAGCTGTAAATTAATTCAGCAGTATCCTTATTTATGGAACATAATAAAATGAAGTAAACCGAGAAACTGGACGTTGTGTTATATGGATAGTAAGATACAAGTCGTTAAAACATTTTTAGTCCCTTTAGTTTTATACACAGGTCAAGCATGTTTTTATCAACCAGTGAAGTTGTGGATAGCAATTAATAAAGAGCTGAAGGATTTTGTCTGGGATGGGAAGACAGCAAGAGTGAAGTGGGATAAGCTGATTCTTCCAGTTGAACAAGGCAGTTTGGGATGACCTGTTTTGAAGGGATATTTCAGAGCTACACAGTTAAGGCTCCTATACATAGCACAAGCAGAAACCTATAATTTGAAGTGTAAAGGAATAATGATGAAATGGAGAGAAGCTAAAGAAACAAGGACAGACTTGGATTTTGGATGCAGGTCCTTAAGGAGAATAACAATAACCATGCTGAATATTATATTTATAAAGCAGCAGAAACCATACTAAGAACTCAGCCAACATGGGAATGAAGAAAGGAGATTATGCCGATAGAGATGACTGCAGTTAGGGATACAGGCAATAGGGGCTGGAATTTATTGTAAAAGCTGGTAAAAGAACAAGGTATTGGGAACAAATAATTAGTGAGGGAAAGGTAATAGAATGGGAAGAGGCCAAGAATTTATTTGGACTGCAGGACAGAGATTGCCTTCCCTATCAAGGATTCGGGTCTATATTAGATGGAGTGCTTAAAATTCGAGTATGACATGCTTTACAGCTTTTAAGCAAACATTCATCTAATCAAAACCCCAGAATATCGAAACAAGGAGTTTTGAAAAGTTAGAGTTGGCCAGCCTTCAGGAAGCTGATGGCTACAATGTGCTGTACACCATTACCCCCCCCCAAAAAAAAAAACAAATTGTCAAACAAAATAAAGTGGGGGACTTAAATATACCAACTCCAAGATCCCACCACACTGGAGAACTGTCATAACATTACACAGGGTGAATGTCGAGACCACACCACAGTGGAGGACTGTAAGAATGGCGAGACAGGGTGGTTCTGAAGTCTGCTGTTGGCTTCCTCGCGGCTGGCCCAGCTATAACTTTTTGAAATACCTTGTTTCGAAATTCTCTGGTTTTGCTTAGATGAAAGTTCACTTAAACATTGTCGAGCATGTTGTACTTGACATTTTAAGCATTTGTTCATTTAATAGGGAACCAAGGATTGATATCAGGGTATAGGCAAAGAGAAAGAAATAGGAGGAAACAATAGAGAAGCACTGTTAGAATTTTTAGTAGAGTCTAGAACAGAGGCTGTTGCTAATAATTAGTAAAGCATACAAAATATTGCATGATCACTATAAGAATCAATCAGAGGGGTTAGAAAGGATTGGGAAGAGAGATTGGTTAAGCAATTCTCAAAGAAAAATTGGGGATGTATGTATGTCTCCCAGATATGCAACAAAGTCTAGAAGATTTAGGATCTTTGCTTGGAAGTGTTTACAAGGATATTTTTATACTCCAAGTAGATTCCAAAGAATTTTTCCTCCTTTAGCAAATGTTGGAGGTTTGATGGTTAAGATAGAGATAACTGGAAACATTTTCTGGGAGTGTGATGAGTTAGCAGACTTTAAAGATTCCTCACAGACTCTTCTGTCAGAGATACTGGGTGAGCAAATTGGTGTAACTAAGGAAATAATTTTTTTGAGCTATGGTAAAGAATCAGAATTGCCTAGACATAGTAAGGCCTTACTGAGTTAAATTGTGGTGGGTGCCAAAAAAGCAGTTAGTAGAAAATGGAAATCAAAGTATAAATAAACTTTACTAGAAATAGTGAATATAGTAACAGAGATAAAAACTGGAATTTGTGGTCTTTAGAAAAGGGTAGAAGCAAATTACATAGGAAAACATTGACATTGTGGGAACAATACATGCAGAGAAGGAATGAGGTTTAAAAGAAGGCAGGATTTGAAAGAGCTATGTAATGTCTGACTGACATTGACTAGATAGATTCTAAATGATGTATGATGGTTTTATAATTGATGTATAATGTTTGCAACTACAATTATGTCAGTACGGTTTCTTTTTATTTATATAAATGTATGATTGTCTATATCATATGTGATAATTTAATAAAGATGTTTCTTGTTAAAAATAATACAGACATCACCTGCAAATGCTTTCTTTGTAAGGCACCCTGTATATCTGCTTTCCATCATTCCTTACAAGGCTGATAAGGTTATATACCAACAGGATGCCCTTCATATTAAGTCCATTCCTCATAAAACATTTTCTGTTCACTCATTGTCAGTTCTGAAGCCATCCTTCCAAAGATGACAAATTGCTATACCTCTAACACCAAAATTATGTAAAAAATCTTATTTTAAATCCTAAAGATACACTTTTATTCAGTATATTCAGCAGAGCATATTAAGAGTGTAGCCAATCATATAAAACACCATTAGTTCAGCCAATGGCAAATACCTGTTATAAGCATGTGAGTGGTTAAAGCAGTTTGAATTAAATGCTGTTTCCCAAAAGCACAGTTAATACCATTTGTCAAGATGCTTTCATATTGCTCACCAACTGGGATCCCATCAAATAAATATTTTGTTTTAATTTTTTTTAAATACTTAGTTGTACAGCTAGATACAGCCTTGATTAGCTGTTACAGCACAATGAAAATTAAAGGGCAAAATTCTGGCAATGCTAAGCACCTGCTTACAAGGCAGACAACTTTCATATCAAATAAACCATAATGGTATTTGGCAAGGGAATCCTTGGTGCCGATAATGACAATTTGGACACTAAAATACAAATGTTTGACCACTCTAAAGGGAACATAATTGCCTGCCCCTTGAAAAAGCTTGGTGGCTCCTGATCTTCCAACAAGCCAAATTCTTAGTGTGTATATTAATTTGTGAGTTGCAATACTTGACACATGACCGATCACTTTTCTTGCTATTTCAGTTCAAAGTACAAACTGTCTTCTAGGTGGTCAAGATGGTGGAGTGGAAGCATTCTTTATAAATGAGATGTGAGGCATATGTGAATTGGAAAAGGTTCATAACATTATTCAAGTGAATCAATGAAAATGTATGTGTTTTAGCAGTGATGTGTGACTGTTAAATTATTAGCTAACTAATTAATGGCTTTTATTATGAAAATCATCACAAACTTGATAAGGTTTTGAGATAACACCCCCAGGAGAAACGGAAATATCAAGAACCTCTAACACACAACTGAAATCAATGTCCAAGTGCCTGTAGTGTTAAAGTATTATTATTACAGAATTATCAGAAGAAAGCATTGTGTGAAGTTCAAAAAATACATGGTATGAGAGTTGCAAATAAACCTAACCCAGTGACCAAATCTGCAGGTTCTGTATTCGATATGTGGCACCCCTGAATGTGTTGATCACTGGTGTAATGTGAGTCTATAAATTGCAAAAAAATGTACATCTTGCAGGTTTCTGCAAGGAGCAAGTTACTGTAACCTGTCTTTCACGGGTTAAATTCAGAGATATGGCCACCAGGCTTAACCAACTGCATGGCAGATTCAACATGCTCACAGTTCACATGGAAATTGTTTGTGGAGGAAATGTCAAAATCCCCATTAATACATTATGTAATAGGAAAACAAAGCATTAACAGCCCAAAGCAGTCCAAACCTTGTTTACAAATTCAGATGAACTAGAGTTCATAAAACCATTACCAACCATATCAAATCGGTTACATGTAAAAATGAAATTAACCTGTTTTCTGAAGCTGAAGATGACCCCATGAGCTTATTTAACTGCATGAAAAAAAAATGGTAAGAATAGTGAGTACAGTACACTGTTCATAAATTAGGATATTTCTAATTATAGCAAAAATACTGGAGCACCTTGGGTAAAAAGTCAGTGTGACTTTATGGTCATACTATCAGACCTAAGGCCATATATTTTGGACATTTAGATTGAGGTGTTGAGATGTCAGCTGATCACCAGTTCTTGGTGAGCTGGCTGGGGTTACACCTGGACAGCTCTAGTAAGCTCAAATGTATAGTGAGGTTGGCTAGAGAATTTCTAGCTGGTGCTTCTGTGGGCGACAAATTCAGTCCCCACCTTCAGAAATATTCTGTATACTTGGGAACATGGAATCTGAATGTACTCTGTTCAAGACCACAATAGTTGAGGCAGTAGCAAGGGGCTGTGGCCAAACATTGGTTGACACAAGTCACTGTAGTAATCCAAGGGTAAGTGGTTCATACCAAATGTAAGGGAAGCTGTCAGTTAAAGAAGGAACCCTTCTGTGCAAATCTGACAATGGAGGCTGAGGATCTGTGTGATAGGTACAGACACTCCAGGAAGATGACTTCTTTAGTAGATATTGATGGTAAGGCTCAGGTGTTGGAGCAGGCCGTAGAGAATGACTTTTAGATAGCCTCAAAGAGGTTCTGGCAAGCAATTCAATGACTAAGATGGGAGGTAGGATACTATCTGTTCTCAGTAAAGGTGGAGAAATGCTGGCTTTAATTGGGAATATTGTTGAGAAGTAGTAAGAACACCCTGAGTAATATTTAAATCCACTGGGTATGCCCTCATCTGAGGAGAGCAGTACTAGAAGCATATAGTGGAACTGAATCCATTTCAGCTGGTGAAAGCACTACAGTGATTAAACAGTTCTGCTATGGCAACGATGTAGAAATGAATATTCTCTGTCTGGAAATGTTGAGGACAATGGGAATTATTATAGCACTGTGGATAACAGGTCTTTTCAGTGCTGTTTGGAAGGTTGAAAAGAGTACCTCTCCATTGGCAAATCTCACTCATCTTAATCTCCCTGGAAAAGCATATGCAAAGGTGCTGGAAATGAGTCTTTGTCTGGTAGTCAGTACTTTGATTCAAGAGTAACAGTGTAGATTCCGTTATGGCTATGAAATACTTGATCAGCTCTTTGCCATTACACAGATACTTGAAGAGTCAGGGAATTTTGCAGTATTGCCTTAATGTATGTTGTGGATTTGAAGAATTCATATAATCCTTTATCCTAAAATGTCTCATGGGTTGTCCTACAATAGTAATGGATCTTAGAGCTGCTGCTTTGTGAAATCTGGCCTCTCCATATGAGGGATGAGATTTATAGCCACATTCTTGCCATTAAGTTGAATATGTCCATGGGGAATAAGACTGTGACAAGAATGTGTCTTTTCTCCCTTCTTGTGTGTGATTTTTTTTTTTTCATGAGTAAGGTATGAAAGTGCCGCCATTGTCTGGACAATATCCAGTTTGGGATGTGATGGTTTCAGCTTTATTGTTTTCAAACAATTTTGTCCTCTTAGCTCTAAGTGACTGTGATCTTCAGCATCACTGCTTAAAGAAGCATCTGAGAAGAAAATCAGCTTCAAATCAGAAATGATGGCTTTCACCTGGAATATAGTGGATAGCTGTCTCCAAGTGATGATGCATCATTTACCTCAGGTAAAGGAGTATCTTAGAGTCTTACAAGGGAGATTAGTAGGGACTGGGAGATCAACCAGTGGGTTAGTGCAGTGATCAGTGCCTTAACTGTCTTTTCTAGTGCCTGGTATCATTCCCTGATTGGCAGCCCTAAACTGTAGGCAAAAAAACAAAACAAAAATGGTTCACAATCTGGCTGGTGCTCCTAAAACTTTGGAGCCAGCAGCTGCCACTTCTGAGTCCCACTCTTCAGTTTTGTGAGGAACAAAGAAAAAGAACAACTTGTGCTTTTAAGCTGTAGTATACTGCTCACTACAACATACACCATACACAGAGCTGAAGTGCTTCAGTACTGCTGACGAATAGTTTTGAAATTATTTTCTGTACCAGCATTCAGAAATGCTGATACAGAAATTAATACAAGTACTGCACTAATGATCAATGGGCATATCACAGTTGTGCCCCCTAACTCCCTACACCTGTGCTGGCTGCTGCCCCCTCCCCACCCTAGCTGCTTACTGGCAGTTCCATTATTACTATTTACTTGCACTAGATGTTATTAAAAGGTGTAATAAATATGGGACTTAAAGTATAATGATAACCTGAGACAGACATGTTTTCTCCAAACAGATGATAAAACTGAAGCAAGAAAGTCATACATTTGTCACTGTGTAATTGCACCATTAGCAAATGTCTAAATGTTTTTGCAAGGTCTTTCTATTTTTAACACCATTTGGGAGGTTTTTCAAAAGTACAGATCCAAATCTGGAATGCTATTTCTCTTATAGCAGTTTTGAATTTTGGTTAGACAAGATTAAGAAAGTCAACCCAATTGCTGCTTAGTTGGTAATTTACTTTTATAATTGTAAATGGTCTTCTCAGGGGAGGACAGTAGCTACTGTTGAGTATTTCATAAGTCAAAGGGGGCTAAAGAAAAATAGCTGCTATTGTAATCAGTATTCATTTAACTTGTTCTTGAAGGCCACATTGATCCATATAGCTATCTGCAATTAAAAGAAGTCTGAATATTTTGTCAGTGGTTTATAATTTGTGAAGAGTGAAGGCAGAGTAGAGGTAATCCATATTCTAGTTTTGGAATTAGTAAGTCTTTGGCCATGACAGTAATGGCTGTAGGACATAAGCGGGAGAACAGTAACAGATTCTGAGTTGTGTCAGCATCTTTATGGAAGCATTATCTATGTAAAGAGAGAAAATGAATGTAGGTCAATAGTAAGTCCTAAATATTTTTGCTAAGTGACAGTTGGAATGCAGTTACCAACAGTGTCTTTGAAAAGCAGTGGAGTGCAGTTAGTAAGATTTTTGTTTTATTTTAATTTTATAGGAGGTTGTTTCATAACCATATGGATAGGTTATAGAAATGTTTTGTTGGAATTTCTAGACTCTCTCAAAAAAAAGAAAAGCCAGCAACTGTGAGCTGTGAAACTTGGTTTAATAAACTATAATATAGAGAACCACATGAACAGACCGGTTTCGGCTATGGTGTTTACCCTAGCCTTCATCAGTGTAAAGTTACATAATTATTCTGAGGTTCTTATATAGTAAGACATAATTCTTAACAAAATTTCATTGGTGAGCTCATAAATATGCATACATATACTCATAAATAAAGCACCCAATTTAACAATCCATTTTTTCTCTTTTGCATTCAGTTTGGTGTGCCATCCTGATTTATTAGTTCTGTCTCCAATTATTTTGTCAATGACTGTAAAATGAAAACTGGCTGTGTTATGTTTAAGGGTATGTTTATATAGAGCATTGTTGGGCCGTTTGCACTTGACATCACTGAGATGTTCAGAGATACGCAATTTGAAAGGTCTAGATGTTTGACCAATATAAAATGCATGACAACTGCAAGAGGAAATGTATATAACACAGTCTGTATTGCAATTTGCAAAAAACTGAATGTCATATATATTACTGGTATTGTTACTAGAAAAGTATTTCGTTTTTAGTACAAATTTACAATTGGTGCAATGGCCACAGAGCATACAGCCCACAAGTTTATCCCCTAATTTAGAGGTTTGAATCATATGCAAATTTTTGGATTCTGAATGGTGCTTATAATGATTTTTACCTTTTCTAAATGAAAATAGACATGTTTCAGATAAATGTTGAGACAAAGCAGTATCTGCTAAAAGAATGTTCCAATGTAGGTTAATGGCATCAATTAGTTTGTTGGTGTTTCTGCCATACGTAGTGGTGAATCTTAAGGTGTTGATGTTTATTTGGATTTATTTTGATATCTGAGAAGGTCATCCCTGTTTAATTGTGATGCATGATTGCTGGCAGTAATAACATGGCCCATGTTGTAACCTCTTTCCCTAAATCTGTTGATCATATCATGACAAAAAGCCTTAAAAATGTTATCCTCTGAACAAATACATCTCACTCTGATGAATTGTGACTTGGGGATATTTTTGGTTATATGTCTTGGATGAAAGCTGGATGCATGGAGTAAGGTGTTATATTCTGGATGTTTCCTGAATACTTGTGTACTGAGGGTATTGTCTGTATTCCTAGTTATCAGTACATCTAGGTAAGTAATCTTGTGTTGGTCAAAATTCATGGTAAAATGTAGACCCCATTTGTTGTCATTAAGATATTGAACAAATTCCTGCAAGTATTCAATATCAGACCTCCACACCATCCAGCAGTCATCCAAATACCTATGCCAAATATCAATCTCAGTCAAATAGAGATTGTGTGCATCATCATAGATAATTTGTTCCTCAATATATGCCATATATAAGTCTGCATATATTGGGGCAAAAGATGCACCCATAGCAGTACCTTGTATTTGGAGGTAGCATTGTTTCCCATAGTAAAACACATTCTTAGTGAGAACATGTTCAGTAAGGCATATAAGGAAAGTATTAAATCTGGGTTTGTACAGTTGTTATTTATATAACCAGTATTCAATAGCATCTAACCCTGCCCAATGTGGTATGTTAGTATATAATGCACCAAAATCCAAGGTACATAACCACCAGTCATCTTCGATTTGCATATCATTTATGATGCCCAAAAATTCTGTGGTGTCTTAGATACGGGATCTTACCCATTTTAGCAAAGGTTTAAGATATTTGGTTAAGAACTCAGAAAGAGGTTCAGTAAGAGAGCCATTTCCAGTCAGAATTGGTCTACCTGGTGGATGCAAAGGATCTTTGTGAATTTTGGGCAAAAAATAAATGTATTGACTAACCGGATCAGTAATGGTCAGATGGTTTAAGGTATTTAATGAAATGATGCTATTCTCCAATGCTGAATTTAGAAATGTGTCTATTTGTTTTTTAAACATGAATGTCGGATCTAAAGGCATTTTTGTATAATATTTAGCATCATCCAGCTGTCTGTGGGCCTCAGCATCATAATCAATCCAGTTCATGACCACCACAGCACCACCTTTGTCAGCAGATATGATAACCAATTCTTTATTGTCAATGAGTTCCTGTAAACTAATCAAATCATTCTGAGATATTATTCAACATAGGTTGAGTCATATTTGAAGTGAAATGTAAATCTTTGAGAACACTATGTTGAAACAGGCTTACGCTAGGATGCATAGGTGGAACAAAGGTGGATTTGTGGTATCTGAAATTCAGTCAATTGATCATGCTGTTTTTTATCCTGAAAATGCAATTTAAGATTAAGCAATCTGCAAAATGCTGTGACATCTTGTGCAAAGATGTCTTCAGACACAAAAAAAATGGGAATAAAAGAAAGACCTTTATTAAGCAGAGCAATTTGTGAATCGGATAATAATGTGTCAGAAATATTTAAAACATTAGTATTAGTGTGTACATTTATTTGTTGATCAACAATTCCATAAGATTCTCCAAGCTTCTGACTTTACCGATGTTTCCTGCCTCCCCTCCTGTAGGGCCTAAAGGGGCCTCACTGTTGTTGTGTTTGGGGGTAGGGGAGTCTGTGGTGTGTTGTGTGTCTAGATCAGTGCCAGATGAGGACTCACGTTCTGATGAATCAGTTAAAGTTCTACGTTTTTTAAGAATAGACCTTGGACGTTTACGTTTAGGGGTAATATTAGTTTTCTGATAACTGCCTTCAAACCTCACGTCTGGATTGTCTAAAAGGTTGGCCTTTCTCATAGTCAGTTAAGTCCCTTTGGAATTTCTTAAGCTTCCTTTCTTTAAGTTGGGGTTCAAAATTGAGTAAGCCTGAGCTTAATTTGGACAAAAAAGTAGAAAAAAATAATTGGTCTTTGTATTTGTTACAATCCTCACATAATTTGCTAACTATGAGTGTCTCTTTCTCAATAGTATGTTCATAGTAGTTGGCTAATGTTTCCATGAATTTCATGGAACAATTTTGTTGTATAAGGGACCATTCACTGGTTAGTTGTTCATCAAGCTGTTACTAGTGGCTGAATTTTCACTCTGAGTCCTCTGGGAGTTGAACCTTTAGCCATGTATGCTTTAAATAATTTCAAATGCCAAACATTGGATCTTAATGTTTTCATATTTTTATTTAGATTTTGAAACAGTTTTTCACACTGCTGTTCAGGATGATCTATATTAATAAGATTGGTATTGTTAGATTGTTGTCCAATTCCAAAGATACCTAGATCTTCTTTGTCAGAAGAAAGTCCAACAAGTATTCTATTTAAGTCCATCTTGAGAACTAATTTTAAATATAAACAACCACAAAAGGTGGAATAAAAAAACTTAAGCTAAATGGTGACTGGAGTTAATAAAAGAGAAAAAGTTGGTTATACAAAATCTGATTTATAATTGTATAATAAGCACAGCACCACGTCCTTGAGAAATATATAGATGTTTTCTACATTCCAAATATTTAATCTGGACTATAATGGCCAATGAAGCTGTAATCATGAATAATATTACACAGCTGTTGTGATTGAGACATTCAATAAAAATGTCCCGAAGATTTACAAGAAATCCCAAAAATATAGTAAAGTATGCCATGTCCAGATATGAGATAAATAGGACAATAATGGTAACTGTGATGACTGATTCAAAGTCAATAACATAAGAAACCAGAGTCCTTCAATAGACTAGAAACAATAAAGTCTAATTGTATAATTTGAAATAAGGACAACAATGAGAAAATACCAAGAAAAAAAGGTCCATATACTAAATGGACAAAAATAATATAATAATTCTACAAATGTAGTTGTATCCTGCCCTGCAGCTCTGTTAAGAAACCACAACAATACCCAATTTGAGACCAAATTGAGATACCAATCACTAGATAAATTATATCATAACAAAAAGTTTTTTTTTATAAAATTTTGTCAATGTAATGGCATCCAAAATGTATGCATTTATCAATAGTGTATCAAAAATTTCTATAAAGTGGAATATACAGATCCTGTTGTTGCGTATTCCCAGAAAGTGGGATCACTTCATATAAATCTACCAACCTAGTATATAGTGACCAACCATTCGACTCAATAAACACTAAGAAAAGTTACATGTCAAACACAAAAATTACTTGAAAGCATAAGCCCCTAGTTGTAAGGAATGATAAATGGACTATAGATTAGTCCCGGTTCATAAAACAAAACCCATTGGTCAGAATTTGAAAAACCTGATACAGGACCTCAATCAAACATACACCAAGCCCCGTGATGTTGTTTTTGGCTGGTGAAATAATCCAGTGTATACACAATTTCGAGTAACCATTATATATATATATATATATATATATATATATATATATATATATATACATACACACACAAATACATACATATATATATATAACCAAAGCGAAAAATCTGGCAACAGCTACCTTGCAGAGTTCAAAATAATTTGCGACTTTAACGTAACAGCAACTTTGCTTACTCAAGTTTAAGTAAAAAACACAGCTTTATTAGTGCACTCAGTTGGGTTAGCGCTTTCACATTGTAGCTTCATCAGACCATCTAATAAACTGAGTACCAAGACTTCATTTAAAATCATTCAACCACCAATCATGTCATGACACATCATAATCACTTCCAAGGCCATCCTTTTAAAGTTACATGTTAAAATTCAATATTTAAAAAACTCATCACAGTGATTCAACACTTCAAATACAGATAATATTCATTTCGTAAAAAACTTTAACATTTAGCTTAATAATTCAAACATCTCCATGATCAACTTGAGGTCAGAAATTATACTACAAACAACATTACTGACTTCTCTAAATCACTTGTAGAAAAGTCTGACCAAAAGTCAGAACTATAAACTTTAAAATAATTTTAACTAAGACGTAGAAAATATAATATAGCAAGGACAGCCTACATATACCTCATGTATACTATTATCTATCTAACTTTAAGACTCTTAGTTTGAAGAAAGGGCTTTAAAGAAACCCTTTCATTCAATCCTCTCCTTGCATCAGCACATAACCAAATAATCCATTTAGCTTCTCTTTCTTCTGTTACATAACTAATGTTCCCCCCTCGCAAACCTACTTGATTCACTTCTATGATCATGAACTCAAACAAATACTGTTGCCCTGTGGTCATAACATGTTTAGCTAAAGCGTTGGTGATTACACCTGTCCTGATGTTATAAAGATGTTCCCTAATCTTAAGCCTGAACTGTCTATCAGTCTTTCCAACATAGAAAGACTGACGTGACACAGACTGCCAAATAAACCACATGTTTGGTCCCACACGTCGCTGTACAATCAAACTTAAATTCTCTTCCTGTATCAGGGTGCAAAAACATACCTGTGTCTTTAATGTATGAACAGTAATTACACTCTCCACATGGTAGTGTACCTATCCTACCTACTATCTCTTTTCTATCATGTGAATAACAAAGCATTCTCCTAATATTCCTTTTATTTTTATATCTAAATCTCGGTTTATCTCCAATAAGCTGTGCAATTTGTGGATCTGTCAGCAAAACATCCCAATGTTTCTTAAAAATTTGGAAAATGTTATTCTTATCCCTAGTATAAAACAGGGATCCTAATCTTATCACATACAACAACTTTATTGCATTTCCCATTACGAGACTGATCAGAAAAATATGGTTTAGCTCTATTTTCCCTCATGGAATTAATCTCATATAACCCTTCATTAAGGTCATATGACTTATAACCACGTTGCATAAACCTATCACTCAAATCTGTCATCTCTTTAGAGAAGCCTATCTCAGTGTTGTTCAACCTGGAAACACGCATCCCTTGTCCCTTGACAACATTTCGAAATACATGATTAGGATGCATGCTGCTCCTATGCAGTAATGTATTTTTATGGCACTCCTTCCTAAAAACACCAGTGTTGAAGGAACCATCACTCAGTCTCTCTACAAAGACATCTAGAAAATACATTTTCCTCAGGGAAGCATTCATAGAAAACTAAATAACTAGTTGCTTAATTGATTTCTTCAACAAACCTTTCCAACATGGCCATGCTACCAGTCCAAACGAAAAAAATGTTGTCAACAAAACGTTTATAAAAAGACACATTCTTCCTACAATATTCCATTGAGAATAACACCTCCTCTTCCCACCAAGCTAAAAACATATTGGCGTAGCTATTTGCACAAGATGTGCCCATAGCTACGCCATCAAGCTGTAGGAAGGGAATATCACCAAACAAAAATATGTTACTTTCAAGGATAGTTTCCAAAAGTAAGCACAAAAGATCAATCAACCTATCATTATATTTACTATGTCTAGTTAAATAACATCTCACAGATTCAATACCTTCAATATTGGGGATGACAGTAAACAGCGACTGCACATCCAAAGTTACAAGCATCAGTTCACTGTCAACTCCACGTACACTCTGACTAAATACATATAACTCATTCAAAAACTGCTGGGTATCTTTCAAAATGAAAGAATTTTCATCAATTAAAGGTTGCAGATGCTTTTCTACATATACTGAGAGGGGTTCTGTGCACCATCCCCTCCCAGAGACAATAGGTCTCATAGGAGGGTCTGTACCATTCTTATGGACCTTAGGCAACCCATGTATTATGGGTATAATAGGACTTTCAGTGTATAAATATTTAAACAGATATTTAGTTATAATACTGGATTTAACTAAATCATCCAGCATAGTTCTAACATTATGTACCTTCAGAGCAACAATTTCATGATCTTATTATACAACCCACCTTCACTCAACATTTTTAACATTGAGCTCTTATACTTAACCGTGTCCATTATAACCACTGGTCCTCCCTTATCTGCTGGCCATATAGTTGTACTGGAATCATCCTGCAACCTCTTAAGTGCTTCTCATTCATTAAAATTTAAATTATTCTTTAAACCTTGCAGGTGAGCAGCATGACTACCATTGAAATACTTATATAAATCATCCTCTACTAGTTTATCAAACGCATAAACCAGGGGGTGATAGCTGGGTATACAGGTACTAGACCTCTTAAACAAATTCAATTGCACATTACCTTGATTACCCATTTCCAACTTTAACATAACATTTCTGATAAAAGTTTTTAAATCAACAATAACATCAGTTGACTTCCACAAGTCGGTATAAAGCCCAGTCCTTTATTAAGGACTGAACATTCATATACATCTAAGAGACTGTCAGAAATATTCCAAATCAAGTTGTCCCTACATGGCTCCACATTTTCTTGAGTGTACGTCCATGCAGACTCTCTGAGGAAATCTTTCATTTTTGCCTCCCTCGGCTGACTGAGCATCCTCTTTTCAGACCTCTCTCATCTGTGGATATAGGTAAAGGGAACTGGTGAAAATTCCCATTCTTATTTAGGTCTTTGATGCCCCCCATTACAGTTCTAGCTGCCTCTTTGGGATGAGTATCTAACAAAACAGTCTTATCAGTACTGGGAGAATTTATAGATTGTATGTCATTGTTACAAACTACTGAACAGTTACTTTTAACAATGCGAGAATCAGGCAGATTAACATTTGGAGTAGCCTGTCCAGTCTCTGTGACAATGCAGTGCTCATCAGCTATTTCATTAGATTCTGGCATTATACTTCGATTACCATTAGCATTTACATTATTTGTTCTAACTACTTTCACAGCTTTGTTGCGTGTTTCAACATTTTCACTATGTCCATTATTATTAATGGCCACTCTAGGCCAAGTAAAAACATGGCCTAGTTGAAAATCTCTCATATCTCTATTTAGTTTGCCTTTTTTCTGTAATAATGTCCTTCTTTCATAAATGGAAACGCTGTCCATCAATGCCTCCATAGAAGCATCAACATTAGATCTATTGAACAGCATATACAAATTCGCTTGCTGTGTTTGGATGGATTCCCTGAGGTTTTCCTTCTCAGGTTTAAAAAACTCTTATCAGTAATGTCATATATTTGGCACTCACCTCTAAATTCAAGAGTTGCCATTTAGCCAACAAGTCCGGGTATTGTGTTCCATAAGTGGGCATCTTTAGTACACGCAAGCCCCTCGGGACAATTGGCTTCGAAAGGCAAGCTTCAAAATGCTGTCTCTGTAATTGCAAACATTTCAACGTAATGAAGTCAGATTCTAGCTTGTCTATCACCCTCTTCAGGTCATCACATTCAGCAGCAGTATATGAATCCACAGAGTCTGTAGTGTTAGCTTCATACGCTAACAACGGATTAACTCCCCCAGTCACTAAATGTTTAAACCTTTCATAAGGGTTAGTACCTCCAGGGTTTAACCCAACATCTTGCCTTTGTTGACCAAGTTCAATTCTGCTATTCAGTTCGGAATTCAATTGGCCAACCTCCGGTCTATAGTTTAACTCCACTACCATTGTAACTCCTTCTGCCATGTCCTCATGGAGTAAATTAGCCAAACAAATGTATGAGACAACAATAAAAAAAAAACGGCTAAACTCCAATAGGTAAAAGCTGTGCTCCCAAAATGAACAAAAATCACCAAAGCAAAAAATCTGGCAACAGCTACCATGCAGAGTTCAAAATAATTTGTGACTTTAATGTAACAGCAACTTTGCTTACTCAAGTTTAAGTAAAAAACGCAGCTTTATTAGTGCACTCAATCGGTTCGCGCTTTCACATTGTAGCTTCATCAGACCATCTAATAAACTGTGTACCAAGACTTCATTTAAAATCATTCAACCACCAATCATGTCATGACATATCATAATCACTTCCAAGGCCATCCTTTTAAAGTTACATGGTAAATTAAATATTTAAAAAACTCGTCACAGTGATTCAACACTTCAAATACAGATAATATTCATTTCGCAAAAAACTTTAACATTTAGCTTAATAATTCAAACATCTCTGCGATCAACTTGAGGTCAGAAATTATACTACAAACAACATTACTGACTTCTCTAAATCACTTGTAGAAAAGTCTGACAAAAAGTCAGAACTATAAACTTTAAAATAATTTTAACTAAGACGTAGAAAATATAATAAATATAGCAAGGACAGCCTACATATACCTCATGTATACTAATCTCTATCTAACTTGATATACACACATATATATATATATATATATACACACACACACACATATATATACATATATATTTACTACAAAACTGTCAAACTCTTGGATATCAATGAAGAATCTAGAAATATAACTTTAAAACTTCAAAATAAAAACACTGAGGAGCCAGTGATAAGCTTTCGTCCCTTTATTAGTAACTAGGACTTCTTCAGACAAAGTAAAGAAAGTGAAAATACAGATATTTATATGAGAAAAAGTGGGTGGATAACCAAGAATCAGCATACAAGCAATCAGTGTAAAGCACTACTCATGTATAATCAACAAACATTCTATGCAGTGAGTGTCAAGTGGAATCAGCTAATGAATACGTAAGTAATGAATGTCAAGAGTAAATAAATGTCTGTTAGAACCTTATGAGTGAATAGCAGAAACTATTATATGTAGTAAAAGTAAGTATATAGGAAACCTAAACACATGTAAACCTGTATAACTCTTAGAAAAGTATTAAAACCATAAAAATACAAAAATACAAGCGTAGAAATATTCAAGTAAAAACAAAGACTGTACAGAAAAGCAAAAGGACTTTAAACAAAAATCTAGCGTAACCACTTAAGGGCGCATTTAATGTTTAAGGACTCATTCAGTCCTGGAGGAGAGTCAGCATTAAGTCTCAGCTGCCACTTAAGTTCTTTAAATTCCAAAAGCGTATTCACTTCACCAAAGAAGTTATGAACCTCCTGTAAAATCAAGAATTTGAAACCACTAAAGTTATTACATAACATACTGTGTTTGTATAAAGCATTTCTAGAGTCTCCATTTCTAACTGCTGCCAAATGTTCCTTGATTCTGAAGGAAA